>NC_071994.2:16637878-16940909 GCF_028885655.2 Pongo abelii
ATTTAATACTTTCCTCTGTGTGTGTGTGCATGTGTGTGATAGTTAGTGGTTTCTTAGTATTGCAACATACTCTGATTATAATTCATATAACTTTAACCTAGTGCTAGACATAGAGATTGTCTTGCTTTTTCCTATTTGTTAATGTTGTTTTATAAAACTACTTTTATTCGTTTTCTGTGTTAGAATTTTTCTTTTTGGGATACATTTTCAGTAATAAAAGAAAACGAACTCTGAAGTCTGCTCTTTGTGGACTGCCCATTGCCAATGCCAAAAACTCACATTGGATATATTTTTATAGCCTCTTCAGATTTGAGTCTACTCCATTAATTTGGCATCATATTGTTGTTCTTGTTAGTATTTACTGTGTGTATGTGTATTCATTTTTGAAGAGCAGTCTTATTTTATGTAGTTTGCAGGTATTATTTGGGATTTGGAATCATTCTCACTTGGGTCTTGTACTCTTGCTACATTTTAAAAATATACTTCCAGATAAAATGTTAGATTTGCCTCTAAGAATGTTGAATTTCCGCTATTTTGAGACTCTCAAGGACATGGTACAAATGCCTGGAGACATTTTTATTTTTTACAACTGAAAGAGAGAGAGAGATGTTGCTACTGCTATCTGCTAGGTAGATACCAGAGTTGGGAACAATGCTCAAAATCCTAAGGAGATTGAACACTCACACAAAGGATTCTTAGCAAAGCAATTTTACTTCTGCGCAGAGGGGTGCTTCTCCTAGGTCAGTCACCATGAAAGCACAACTGAACAATGAGGCACAAGAGCCTTTATTCCTGACACAAGTCCTGCCCCTGTACCCTTTCCCCATTGGCCAAGGTCGGGTCACACAATCTGAACTAATCCCGGTTGGCTAGACATTTGAACTTTTTTTAGATAAGGTAAGGCATGTAAGGCAGAAAGAGGAAAAGGGGAAGAGGTGTCTGCAATGAGCTAGAGAGCTAGCCTTCTTTCCAAATTAGGAAAGGAATGTGAGCTGGTACTGATAAGCCAGGTACTGTCGTGTGTCCGGGCATGTAACAAAGGCAGAAAGGAAAAAAAAAGAGAAAAAGGAAAAAGGGGTTGGGGGGAGACTATGAATTAAAGAATAAAAGATTGATCAGGCTATTTGAAGAGAAACCTCATCATATCCCATAGCTTTCCCCTTCTTCTTTTTGTAACTCTTTCTCTTCAAATATCTTTAGCATAATTTGGCTTCATTGTTAAACTTGGTCTTCTAGAAAGAAAAGCTCATTTGAATGAGGGGGAGGAGGATCATAAGAGGTTTTAGTGAGAGCTGTTTCAATAAGTCTTTGTATTAATCCTCAGGCACAGGGTATAACACAGCTACAAGAATAAGCAACCCTATTCTGATGGCCAGAGAGATGAGGATTGAGGACATAAGTCCCTTCCATCTACTGAACCAATTTCCCATTAAATTTGTGAAGGGATCATTTAGTCCAGAATTTTTGGCTAGTTCATTTGATAAGGCAGTAAGATCTTGTAATGCTTTAGTTATGGTTCCACCAGGAGCAGTATTATTAGGGATATAAGTACAGCATTGAGTCCTGATCATGACACAAACTCCACCCTCCTTTGCTAGTATCATATCTAATGCTATCCTATTTTCCCCAGCCATTTGACTGGTGGGTCCTAATTGTTCAGCTCTCCCTTTAATAGCACCTCTTGCATAGTTAATAAATTGTTGTTGATTGTAGTAAATGTAATTTATCCAATTTACATTTTTATTTACAGTTGACCACCAGAAGAATGTAGATTCATCGGCCTTACAGTCATTTGGCACTCCTCTTGGGACCCCAATGGCATCTATATAAACATGAGAATCGAAGGACCCAGGGGAGACTTCTCTTGTTTGACAATGTTTGGTTCCTATCCTTTCTGGTTGATGAAATGCCAGGGTGTAAGGGATGGCCAACTGAATTAGAGCATAATTTCAGTTACTTGGCTCCAGTTACTTGGCACAGTGTCTAGTATTGGTCCACCACAACAGCACCACACATCTGCTCGAGGATGGCTAAGGGCAGACTGATGGGTAAGCTCTTGGAAGGGCTTAAGCTCACTGCATCCTGTTAAGGCTCCCAGGAATGCCAAGTTTTCTCCCTGTCATGAGAGACATGAAGTAAAATTGGCACTGGGACATGGACACTGAATGGCCCTTAAGTGCTGATCTGCAGGGTATCAAACCTCAGGGAACAGCAGAGAAAGAGATTGGCATGGTTTGTTGCCCCAAGCTGAGGGGTTTTAGAAGACAGCTACCATACAGCTCATGCATGGTCAGCTGGAAGACCGTCCAAGTGGAAAGCGAACAATCTGGGCCTCTGGCCTACTGTGAGCACAAGCGTAACATTCACTTTTCTTTAAAGTGCAGATGGAATATTTAATCCATTCCAGCCAAGCATTTGCATCTTGATATCCTGTCTCTAGAGCTATAGTTTGCCTTAAGTTTTCTACCTCCAAAACCGTTACCTTGGTTGTGTCATTTTGGAGATGGGAGGAGGACGTTGGACTCACTATACTTGGGGAGAGCATTGGGTTCCACGTGTTTCCCAGACTCTGGGTCTGAATTCCTTAATTATTATTAACCAGTGATTTAACTTACTTTAGGGAGAAGATTCCTATAAGGTCCTGTCCTTCAATGTCTGCTCCTAGCCCATACCATTCTAATATAGAGGATTCTTGGGCCATTGTCCGGGGATTATTTATAATCAGCAACAAGGGGTTACAGTGTAATGGCTTACAATTTGGTGGGGTGGGACCACAGACTAGTTGAAGTTTTTGTTTTAGTCCCCATAACCTATTTGAAGCAGGGGGCTTGGCTGTCCACCCTTTGTGCTTAGTGGTCCAACAAACATCTGCCCAGTCACTACAGGGACCTATTTAAAGCTCCATACTTATATTTGGTTGACTCTTTGGACATAGATACTTATCAACATGGAATAGCTTCCTTTGAGCTTGCTTATCTCCACATAGGATGACTGAACAGGCATTGAACTGAAGGGTTAAAGGATGGTTAGCCTGAGTTACATTGATGACAAGATGACTTTCTGTTGAAAAGAAAAAAGAAAATAAACAAGTGATTACAAAGCTCTTTTAGAGTTAGTTTGGTGGGGGTGAGCCCTGGAGTGATAGTCCATGATTCTGGAGGTGGCCACGTCTTTTTGACTCAAGTGTGATGAGTCCATCCTCTTTCTGCTGTCTGGACTGCAGTCTCAGTAGTTAGGAGCACTAGGTAGAATCCTTCCCAAGCTGGTTCGAGTTTCCCTTCCTGCCACCCTTCGATGAGGATGTGGTCTCCAGGCTGATGCTGATGTTCTGGAAACCCCAGGGGCAGCACCTGTGCTAGGAGACCTTTAGTCTTAAAGGAAGAGAAAGTAGAGGATAGACCAAGTATATAATTGTTGAGGAACTGATCTTTTGCTTCAAATGTAGGGATGTCAGCAGTGGAGTGTAAGTAGAGCAATCCATAAAGCATTTCATAAGGGGAAAGGCCAATATCTCTTCGAGGGGCAGTCTGGATTCTTAACAAAGCAATAGGAAGACATTTAATCCATGGAAATCGAGTTTCTAAAACTAAATTAGTTAAGTGGTTTTTTACAGTCTGAATCATCTGCTCTACTCTTCCTGAGGATGGATGCCAAGGGATATGGTATTCCCAATTTTTATGTAGTACCTGGGCTAACTTCTTAATGACATGTGCAGTGAAATGGGTTCCATTATCTGAATCAATATTTTCTATTAGTCCAAATCTGGGTACAATGTTTTCAATTAATGCTTTAACTACATCATCGGCAGTTGCACTTGAGAATGGAATAGCCTTTACCCAGTGGGTAAAGTGGTATATTACTATTAATAAGTATTTTAAACGACCAATTGGGGGCATTTCAGTATAATTAATCTGGACAGTTTGGAACAGTCTCAGCCCTGTATTCTTTCCTCCAAGGGGCGATTTCCTTAGAATCTGCTTATTAGTCTTTTTTACTTATTAAGCAACTATCTACAACTTCTTTAGCCATGGTATAAATTCCTATACACCCATAAACCCGGAGAACTGCATCACATATTGCTTGGGGTCCCCAATGGGTCCTCTGAAGTAATTGAGACAAAATGAGGGAGCTCATGAGAAGTTTCAACAGCATCTCCCTTTGATCTGGTTATATCTATTTCCCTTCTGCATTCTCTTTAGCTCCCATTCTTATTAACTTCTCTTTCTCAACGGAAGAGAAAATGGGGGTTGCAGTAGGAGAAAGAAGGCATGGAGTTAAATGAAAAACACGCATTTCAGAAGAAATGGCAACTGGCTTTGCTATCTGATCTATGATATTATTTCCCTGACTTGTGAAAGACAAGTCCTTTTGATGTCCTGGGACATACACAATAGCTATATCTTCTGGCAATTGGAGATTGTTAAGGACATGGGCAGTTAGTTCTCCATGAACTAAATCTTGGCCTCTACTATTGATAAGACCCTTCTCCATCCAAATTTTTCCAAATGTGTGTGACACCCCAAAGGCATACTTAGAATCAGTATAGATAGTTCCTTCTTGGTTTTGTAAATGTTCTAATGCTTGGCTGAGTGCAAACAGTTCACACGTCTGGACAGACCAGTTATTAGGCAGTCTTCCTGATTCTACTTCTTCAAGCATTTCTCCAACAATCACTGAATACCTATTATGTCTTTTCCCTTCAATTAGCCAGGAGGACCCATCTATGAATAAGTGCCGCACTATTTTGAAGGGAGTTTCTCCTAAGTCTGGTCAAACTTTTGTATGGTAATCAATAAGATATAAACAGGCATGATCTCTTTTTAAATTTGGATTCCCTGTAAAAAAGCCTGCTGGATTAAGTGAATTATCAGTAGTTAATATTAAATCATCTTTTTCCAGTAGGATAGTCTTGTATTTTAAAATCCTTGAGTCAGTGATCCACCTTCCTGCTTTCTGATTTAAAATAGTTCTAACTTGGTTGGGCATGCTTACTGTTAATTTTCCTCCAAAGGTTAATTTCCTACTTTCTTCAACTAATACTGCTGTAGCTGTGATGGACTGGATACATTGGGGCTACCCAAGAGTGACCGGGTCTAAGACCTTTGACAAGAAGGCCACAGGTTATTGACAGCCTCCATGCTCTTGTGTAAGCACTCCTAGAGCTACCCCGTTATTTACATTAACAAAAAGATGAAATGGCTGTTCTAGGGAGGGTAGAGCTAGAACAAGGGTGGTTATGAGCATCTCTTTAAATTCCTCAATTTGCTGGATTTCCTTAGAAGTCCACAAGAGATGATCAGGCTTCCACTGGGCAAGTTTCTCATGTAGAAGTTTACTTTTTAATTCTTGTGAGTCAATCCATAAACTGCAATATCCAATTAGTCCTAAAAATTTCCTGAGTTGTTGTTTAGTTTGAGGCAGGATAGGGAAACAATTCCCTCCACCTTTTCAGGCCCTATTCTTCATTTACCTGCACTGATTAGGTGACTTAAGTATTTAACTTCAGGTTCTACATACTGAAGTTTCCCTTTTGAGACCCACAACCCCTCACATTGCAAGTGATTGAGGATATGTGTAAAGAAGTCAACTTCTTCCTTTATATCTTTACCAGATATAAGAAGATCAGCCACGTACTGAAGCAGGCATATCTGCTTAGGGACTGTGACTTTCTCTAGTACTTGTTCTAGGATGTGACCAAAGATGTTGGGGAAGTCTGTGAACCTTGGGGCAGCAAGACTGCCCATCAATATTGTTGTCTCTGCTCCAAATGGAAGTCTTTTTGCTCAAAAGCAAATACATCTCAGCTATGGCCAGCCAAGGGGCATGCCCAGAAGGCATCCCTTATATCCAACACTGTAAACCACTGATGATTGTATGGAATTTTGCTAAGAATGGTGTAAGGGTTAGGAACAACAGGGTGAGTGGTCTGGACTATTTGATTAATAGCTCTAAGGTCTTGCACTAATTGATATGACCTATCTGATTTCTTCACAGGCAGGATTGTAGTATTGTAAGGAGACATACAGGGTTCAAGAAGCCCATCTTCAATGAACCCTCAATTACAGGCTTTAGCCCTACTCTGCCCTCTAAAGGAGTGGGGTATTGCTTTCTCCTTACTATTTCCCCAGAAGTTTTTAGTTTGATATGTATTGGAGGGATCTGGAGTTTCCCTTGATTTCCTTCCTTTGACCAGATATCAGGATGAATACCTTTCTCATCCACAGCAGTGAGTAAATGTAGTGAAGTGAGGAATCCTTTAGGGTCCACTTGAAGGCCTATACTTTGCCTTAACATTAAGTCTCTTCCTAATAGATTAGTTCCTGCTTCAGGAATTAATAAAAATTGAATATGAGTAAATTGATCTTGATATTTGACTTCTGTGCTTTCTAAAATTTTTGACTTAAATCCTTATTCCTTTACCCCAGAGACTAAATATTCTTCTTAAGAGCAGGTAAGACCAGGTGGAGGGAAACAAACAGAGGAGCATGAAGCCCCTGAATCAACTAAAAAGGTGATAAATTCACATTCAGGTCCCGCGTCCAAATTTATCAAGGGTGCCTGGTAGGAATTTAAAAGAGGAGGAGCCCCTGACTCCCCTATTGTTCTTCAAAGTCATGAGCATGAAAGTTTCTTTCTCTCTTTTTAGTTCAGGACATTCCCTCTTGAAGTGGCCTGTTTTTCCACATCTGTAACATCTATCTTGTCCTTCTTCCTTCTCAGTCAGCATTCTCTGATCTTGCTCCCCTATATCCCTTAGGGGGCTTATTAAATGAGGGCCTCGACCCTCCAGTGGAGGCTTGGGTCCTCTCAAGGAGGGTTTAGGCCCCTTATAATCTCTGGCTGCTTGAAAGCCATGCTTAGGGATATATGGATTTGGAGCTATCTGTTGGAAGGTGGATAACATAAGTTTTGTCTTTTGTTTTTGTTTTTTCTCGTCTCTTCTTACATATACTTTTTGAGCCTCCCTGAGCAGTTCGCCCAGGGAATGGTCCTCCAAATTTTATATCTTTTGTAATTTTCTTGAAATGTCTGGCCAACTTTTGTAACAAAGTGGAGTTTTAACATTCGTTGTCCAAGGGGGTTTTCCAAATCAAGGCCTGCATATTGTTTCATTTGCTCCCTCAATCTATTTAAGAATCTAGTGCATCCTTCATCTTTTTCTTGTTAAATATCAAATGCTTTAGAAAGATTTTGAATTTGGGATGCTGATTCTCGAATTCCTTTTATTATCTTCTCCCTAAGGTCCTCCACATTTTCCTGGTGATTTGCATTGTTATTGTCCCACTGGGGGTCTCGAGTGGCAAATTTATAGTCCACAGGAGGGACATTTTGACCAGGAAGGTGCTCACATTCCCAAACTGCCAAAACAGCCTTTCAAATCATGCTTTGTTCTTCCCCAGAAAAGAGGATGCCCAAGATGGACATCAATTCCGCCCATGTGTATTTCTGAGGCCCTAGAAATTGATCAATTTGATTTGCTACTCCATAAGGGTAATCCAGTAGTGGCTTAAACTCCTTTTAAAATTCCAGACTTCTGAACTAGTCAAGGAGGCATTTACAAAGCCAATAGCCCCCTCTCCTTGTGGTACCTCTCTTAGTGGAAAGAAAGTCAGATCCTGCTCTCTAGGTGTGGAGGGAAATGGAAAGTTTTGAATCCCCTTTTTACATTGCTCTATCTCATGTTGAAGCCCCTTTATTGAGGGATATTTAATAGGTTAGCAAGGGGCAGGCTCACAAGATGATAATTCTGCAAAGTTAGGATTATACGGGGGAGGAGCAATATGAGTAGAGGCACCACAAGTGGGGGACCACAAGTGGGGGAGGGAT
Organism: Pongo abelii; assembly: GCF_028885655.2. Taxonomy (NCBI): domain Eukaryota; kingdom Metazoa; phylum Chordata; class Mammalia; order Primates; family Hominidae; genus Pongo; species Pongo abelii. The sequence continues at coordinate 16,645,706 of NC_071994.2, forward strand.
CCATAGCAGCAACTGGAGGAATAGAACATGGGTAAGTAACACAGGCAAAGGGGTGACCTGAAATGGCTGTGGAGTAACCTGAAACTGCAGCCAGAGGGACAGCACAGGCTGGGGCATGGCCTGAAATGGCTGGGGAGTAACCCAAAACCACAGCCAAAGGGATGGCACAGGCCAGGAAGTGGCCTGGAACAGAAACTGGAGGAGCAAATCAGTGACAACCAGAAGAGTGATGCAAGCAGGAAAGGACCTGAAACGGAAATTGGAACCAGAGGGGCAGGATCCGGAACAGCCGGAAGAGGGACACAAGCAGGGGAGGGACCTGAAATGGAAATGGGAACCAGAGAGGCTGCATCAGGGACAGCTGGAAGAGGGATGCAAGCAGAGGAGGGACCTGAAATGGAAACCAGAGGAGTGGGATCGGGGGCACTGAATGGAGGAAGATGATCTAGAGGGTCCCACGTGTTAGTGGGTGTGAGTTGTCTAGACATGAGGACACTTTTCCTTCCAGAGAGGTTGGTTTTGGGCTTTCTCCCTCCAGACTCTAAAGGGTAAAGGAGGACAGGCCCCTGACGCCGACAGAGGGTGTATCAATTTCTTCCTGGGAGACAGGGCTCTTATCATTAACATGCTCAATTAAGAGCTGACAAATCCACTCCTCATTAGACTCAAATTTTGGCCAGAAAAATGAGGGTTTAAAGATGGATTCTTAAACCCAAATAAAACAACAATATTTTATCATCTGCTGTTGTTGTTTATACTTGGTTCTCTCGTTATCTTTCCAATACTTCAGCATAAGCCCCAAGGGGCTATCAGAAGGAATTTTGTCACTCTCTAGACCCTTTAGTTTTCCCGTCTTACTTGAAACATTCCCCATCTTAGAGGTTATGGGGGGAACTCCAACCTCTCCTGTTAGAGGCATCTACCCCTCTCTCTCTAGAGGCTCACTGAGGCTTTTAAGAGGGGGTCCAACCTCTCATATTAGAGGTGTCTCACCTCTGCCTTTCTGGAGGCTTAACCCCTCTGGTTAGGGGTTTCCTGCATATCATATAGCTCACTCCCCTGGAAGTTTCTTGCACCTTTCTTTCTCCTTGTCTTCTCTGACTGTGCCTGCCCCTAGTCCATAGACAGCAGCATGAAACTGCAGAGAAGACTCACTCATTCCACACAACCATAATGCTTAGCCCAATTCACACACCATCAACCTCCAAATATTCCCGACCACCAAGGAAATACTTTGCCACCTTTGCAAAGTCTCCTACCTTATTCTGTGCACAAGAATTACCTGGTCCTCTTATTGCCACAGTCTTGCAAGCCTCTCCTCCCTCTTTGCTAAGAATCCAGATTTATTCATCACAATGGGTGGGCCCTCATCTCCCTCACCCTTGGGCCACTGTAACTATAGACAGTGGGATGTGTTCCCCTGGGTGGCATGATTGAAGACTCCCTTCCCAAAAGAGAATATTCAAGCCCCACATTGGGTGCCAGAATTGTTGGGAATAACACTCAAAATCCTAAGGAGATTGAACACTCAAACAAAGGATTCTTAGCAAAAAAATTTTACTTCTTCTTAGAGGGGTACTTCTCCTTGGCCAGTCACCATGAGAGCACACCTGAACAAAGGGGCATGAAAGCCTTTATTCCTGATGCAGTCCTGCCCCTGTACTCTTTCCCCATTGGCTGGGGGTGCGTTGTACAATCTGAACTAATCCCGGTTGGCTAGACATTTGAACTTTTTTTAGATAAGATGGGCATGTAAGACAGAAAGGGGAAAAGGGGAAGAGGTGTCTGCAATGAGCTAGAGAGCTAGCCTTCTTTCCAAATAAGGAAAGGAATGTGAGCTGGTACTCATAAGCCTGGTACTGTGGCATGTCTGGGCCTGTAACAAAGGCAGAAAGAAAAAAAATAGAAAAAGGAAAAAGGGGTGGGGAGTACTATGAATTAAAGAATAAAGGATTGATCAGGCTATTTGAAGAGAAACCTCATCATATCCCACAGCTGGGATGCTACTGTATGTTCTACAGTGCCCAAGACACACTCCCACAATAAATAATTATCATTTCCAAAATATAAATCATGCTAAATTTGATGAACCCTGCTCTAAACTGATCAAGAAGTAAAAAGATAGGCCATTAAATTACCAATACCAGGAATAAAGGAGGAGACAATACTATAGATCCCACAGACAACAAAAGGATATAAGAAAATATCATGAACAGTTTTGTGCAATAGATTTAACAACTTAAATGAAATTTAAAAACCCTTCAAAAGACCCAAATATCTAGAAGTTACCAAAAAATCTGAAAATTTATATATTTGCTACATAAATTGGATTATTAATTAAAAACACTTCCACAGATAAATTTAATTGTAAGTAAAAATATTTTCCTGGAAGAAGGAGGCAGAACTAGATGGCTGAACAGAAGCCTCCACCAGTTTTCCTCCACACAGAAACACCAAATTTAACAACTATCTACACAAAAAAGCACCTTCATGATAACAAAAAATCAAGTGAGTGATCGTAATACTTGATATTAACTTCATATCACTAAAGAAGGTATTGAAAAGAATAGGAAAGAAACTCTTTAATTGCCAACACTACCCCTCAGCCCCAGGCAGCAGTCACATGGGGCTGAGAATCTGTACGCCTCCATAAGGGAGAAAGCAATGATTGTGGGACTTTGCAATGGAACTCAGTGCTGCCACATCACAGCTAAGGTTGCACCAGGCAGAACTCAGCTGACACCCATGTAGGGAGCATTTAGATGAGCCCTAACCATAGAGGAATCCATCACCCCAGCAGGCAGAACTTGAGTTTTGGCAAACCCTGCCATCACAGGGTAATATGCTCTGGGGTCCTAAATAAACTTGAAAGGCAGTCTGGGCCACAAGGGGTACAACTCCTAGGCAAGTCCTAGTGCTATGATGGGCTCAAAGCCAGTGGATTTGGGAGGACATGCAATAAAGTAAGACACCAGCCAGGGTGGCCAAGAGAGTGCTTGTATCACCCGTCCCCCAACCACAGGCAGCACAGCTCACAGCTATGGGAGGAACTGCTTCCTTCTGCTTGAGGAGAGGAGAGGGAAGAGTAAAGCACCCTTTGTCTTGGAACTTGGATACCAGCTTAGCTACAATAGGATAGGGCACTTGGCAGAGTTTTGAGGCCCCTATTTCAGGCCCTAGTTCCCAGATGAGATTTCTAGACACACCTGGGCCAGAATGGAACCCATTGCCTTGAAGGGAAGAACTCAGTCCTGGCAGGATTCATTATCTGCTGAATAATTAGCATCAGCAGCTAGGCAGTACATGCCATGGGCCATGGGAAAGACTCTCAGATGTATAACCAAGCACATTCCTAGCTGTGGTAACTAAGAGGAGAGACTCCTTCTGCTTGAGAAAAGCAGAGGGAAGAGTAAAGAGGATTTTGCCTTGCAGCTTAAGTACCAGCTTAGCCACAGTGGGATAGAGTACCAAGTGGGCTCTCAAAGTCCCTGATTACAGACCTTGGCTCTTGGATGGCATTTCTGGACCTGCCCTGGGTCAGTGCAGAGCCTATTGCCCTGAAGGGTGAGTCCCAGTCCTTGCAGCACTCACAACAAGCTGATCAAAGAGCCTTGGGCCTTAACTGAACATCAGCAGTAGCCTGGCAGTACTGCTGTGGGCCTATGGTGGTGGCAGCCAGGAGAAGCAACTCCTCTGCCTAGGGAAAGGGGAGGGAAGAATGACAAGGACTTTGTCTTATGATTTGGGTGCCAGTTCAGCCATGGTAGAATAGAACTTAGGTAGATTTCTAAGGTTTCTGACTCCAGGAACTGGTCCCCAGACAGCATCTCTGGACCTGCCTGGGGCCCAAGGGAATTCATTGCCCTAAAAGGAAGGACACAAGCCAGGCTGGCTTCACTGCTTGCTGATTGTAGAGCTCTGGGTCCTTGAACAAACATGGGGAATACCTGGCTAGTAGTTACAGTGGGCCTTGGGCAGACCCAGTTCTGTGCTGGATTCAGGAATGACCCAGTGCAGTCCCAGTGGTGGCAGCCACAGGGATGCTTTTGTCACCCCTCCTTCAGCACCATGGAGCTCAGCCCAGAGAGAGCAAGAGACTCTGTTTGGGAGAAAGCAAGGGAAAAGAACAAGAGTCTCTGTCTGGTAATTGAGAGAATTATGCCAAATCTTATCCAATATCAAAGGTGGTACCCCTATGAGTCTTGCAAAAGCCACAGTGTTACTGGGCTCAGGCTGCCCCCTAAAGTAGGTATGGCTTTAGTGACCAAAATCATAGATCATGACACCCAAGTTCCTTAAAATATCAGGAAAGTCTTCCCAAGAAGGACTAATACAAACAAGCCCAGACTGTGAAGACTGCAATGAATACCTAACTCTTCAATGCGCAGGCACTGATGAACATCCACAAGCATTAAGACTATCCAGAAAAACATGACCTCGCCAAATGAATAAGTCACCAGGGAACAATTCCAGAGAGACAAGAGATATGTGAACTTTCAGACAGAGCATTCAAAACATATTTTGAGAAAACTTGAGATTCAAGATAACATAGAGAAGAAATTCAGAATTCTATCAGATAAATTTAACAAAGAGATTAAAATACTTAAAAAGGATCTGGAGTTGAAAAATGCAATCAACATAGTGAAGAATGCATGAAAGTCTCCTAATAGCAGAATTGATCATGCAAAAGGAAGAATTAGTGAGCTCAAAGACAAGCTACTTGAAAATACACGGCAAGAGGAAACAAAAGAAAAAAAAAAAACAGAATGAAACAAGACTAATAGATCTAGAAAATTGCCTGTAAAGGGCAAATATATTGGCCTTTAAGAGGAGGCAGAGAGATAGGGGTAGAAACTTCATTCAAAGGGATAATAACACAGAAAGAAAAACATTCAAATATAAGAAGGTATAGAAATCCAAGCAGATTTAAGCCAAAGAAGACTACTTGAAGGCACTTAACAATCAAATTCCTAAAGGTCAAGGATAAACAAAAAGCCACAAAAGAAAAAAAAAGACATAACATACAATGGAGCTCCAATATGTCTGGCAGCAGACTTGTCAGTGGAAACCTTACAAGCCGAGAGAGAATGACATGATATATTCAGAGTACTGAAGGAAAAAACACTTTTACCTAGAATAGTATATCTGGCAAAAATATCCTCCAAACATTAAGAAGAAATAAAGACTTTTTCAAACTAACAAACCCTGACGGATTTCATCAATACCAGACATGTCCTATAAGAAATGCCAAATGGAGTTCTTTAATCAGAAAGAAAAAGTTGTTAATGAAGAATAAAAAAATCATCTGAAAGTACGAAGATCACTGTTAATAGTAAGTACACACACAAAAAAAACCAGAATATTTTAACACTGTAATGGTGGTATATCTTAAGTAGAGAGATAAAAAGATGAACTAATGAAAAATAATAATGGCAATAACTTTTCAAGACACAGACAGTACAATAAGATATAAATGGAAACGACAGAAAATTAAAAAGTGGAGGGGGGGACAAAGTTAAAGTGTAGCATTTTTATTAATTCTCTCTGTTTTTTTGTAAGTTTTTTACTGGTTTATGTAATCAGTGTTAAGTTGTCATAAGTTTAAAATAATTGGTTATAAGGCAGTATTTGTAAGCCTCATGGTAACCTTAAATAAAAAAACATACAACAGACACACAAAATATAAAAAGCAAGAAATTAAAACATAACACCAGAGAAAAATCACCTTCACTAAAAGGTAGGAAGAAAAGAAAAAAGAGAGGACCGCATAATAACCATAAGAAAATAACTTTACTATCAAGAGACAAGTGGCTAAATGGATAAAAATAAAATAAGACCCAATGATCTTTTGGCTACAAGAAATGCACTTCACCTATGAACACACTTGTATACTGAAAATAAAAGGATGGGAAAAGATATTCCATGCAAATGGAAACCATGAAAGAGCAGAAGTAGCTATACTTAGACAAAATAGTTTTCAAGACAAAAACTATAAAAGGAGACAAAGCTCATTATATAATGAAGGAGTCAATTCAACAAAAGGATGTATAGCAATTGTAAGTATGTATAGACCCAACACTGAAGCACACAGATATATAAAGCAAATATTACTGGACTTAAAGAGAGATGACCCCAATACAATAAGAGCTGGAGACTTCAATACCCCACTTTCAGCCCTGGACAAATTATCCAGACAAAATCAACAAAGAAACAAAGAAGCATCAGATGTAATCTGCATTACACACTGATTGAACCTAAAAGGTATTTATAGAACATTTTATCCAATGGTTACAGCATACACATTCTTCTCCTTAGTCCATGGACCTTTCTCAAGGATAGACCATATGTTAGGCCACAAAACAAGTCTTAAAACATTCCAAATAATTTGAAATTTAAGTAAACTGAAATTTGAAATGTTAAGTATCTTCCCTGATTGTAATGGAATAAAACTAGAAATCAATAACAGGAGGAATTTTGGAAACTATACAAACAAATGGAAATTAAACAGTATGTTTCTTAATGACCAGTGGGTTAGAAAAAGAAATTAAGAAGAAAATTGAAAAATTTCTTGAAAAAAATGATAGTAGAAACACAACATATCAAAGCCTATGGAATACAGCAAAAGTAACACTAAGAGTGAAGTTTATAGCTATAAGCACCTACATCAAAAAAAGTTAAAAAACTTTAAATAAATTTAATGATACATCTTAATGAACTAGAAAAGCAATTGGAAATCAAACCCAAAATTACTGGAAGAAAGGAAATAATGTGGATCAGAGCATAAATAAATAAAATTGAAACAAAAAAATACAAAAAACAATGAAATGAAAAATTGGTTTTTTGAAAAGATAAACAAAATTGACAAATCTTTAGCCACACTAAGACAAAAAGAGAGAAGACCCAAATAAAATAAAACCAGAGATGAGAAAGACGACATTATAATTGATACCACAGAAATTCAAAAGATCATTAGAGGCTACTATGAACAAGTATATGCCAATAAATTGGAAAATCTAGAAGAAATGGATAAATTCCTAGACACATATAACCTACCAAGTTTGAACCAGGAAGTCCAAAACATGAACAGACCAATAACAAATAACAAGATTGAGGCCATAATAAAATTCCCCCAGCAAAGGAAAGCCCAGGACCTGGTGGCTTCACTGCTGAATTTTACTTAACATTTTAAAAAGAACTAATACCAGTCTTACAGAAACAATTCCAAAAAATAGAGGAGGAAATACTTGCAAAGTTATTGTATAAGGCCAATATTACCCTGATATCAAAACCAGACAAAGATACATTTTTTACAGAAGAAAACCACAGGCAAATATGTGGTGCATAAACACAACGGAGTGCTATTCAGCCATAAAATAGAATGAAATCCTGTCATTTGCAACAACTTGGATGGAACTGGAGGTCATTATGTTAAGCCAGGGCATAAATAAGCCAGGGACAGAAAGACAAACTTCACATGTTCTCACTTATATGTGGGAGCTAAAAATTTAGAACAATTGAGCCCATGGAGATAGAGAGTAGAATTATATTTTCCAGAGCCTGGAAGGGTAGCAGTATGTGTGTGGTGGCAAGGGATGGGGGTGGGGTGGGGAAGGAAGTGTGTGTGGTTAATGGGTACAAAAAACCAGAGTGAATAAGATCTAGTATTTGATAGCTCAACAGGGTGGCTATAGTCAATAATTATTTCATTGTACATTGTAAAATAACTAAAAGAGTATAATTGGATTGTTTGTGGTACAAACGATAAATGATTGAGGGAATGGATACTCCATTTACCTTGACATGATTATTACACATTGTATGCCCATATCAAAATACCTTATGTACCCCATAAACATCAAAATATCTTACATACCCCATAAACACCTACTACATACCCAAAAAACTAAAAATTGAAAAAAAATATTTTCCAGGAAAGACATAGGTCAAAGTATACAAAATTGTAAATATGTAGAATGAATCAGTGTAGACATCTAATGTGCAATATAAAAACTATAGTTAATAATATTGGCCAGGCGGGGTGGCTCATGCCTATAATCCCAGCACTTTGGGAGGCCAAGGTGAGCAGATCACCTGAGGTCAGGACCAGCTTGAGGTCAGGATCACCTGAGGCCAAGACCAGCCTGACCAATATGATGAAACTCCATCTCTACTAAAAATACAAAAGTTAGCCGGGCATGGTGGCACAAGCCTGTAATCCCAGCTGCTTGGGAGGCTGAGACAGGAGAATCGCTTCAACCCAGAAGGCGGAGGTTGCAGTGAGCCGAGATTGTGCCACTGCACTCCAACCTGGGCAACAAGAGCAAAACTCCATCTCAAAAAAAAAAAAAAAAAAAAACAAACTATAGTTAATGATATTGTATATTTGTCAGATATATATAATTGCTAACAATAGATTTTAGATTCTCTTACCACATACAAACAAAAAGGGTATCTATGTGAGATGATGGATATATTGGGTATATATTGCTTGACTATAGTAACTATCTCACTATGTATTTATGTTGTATACCTTAAGTATATACCACAAAAAGTATATTAATTAATCTATAAACAAAGTTAAACTGCATAGCAAAAAAAAAAATTAAAGAAAAATATCACAATCACAGATGACCTCACTGGTGTAATCAAAAAGTATTTTAAAAAGAATTACTATCAATTTTGAAGGAACTTCTTTAAAAATAACACGAGGAAACATTTTATTAATTTATGTCTTGTGGTCCTAATTATTTTTCTTTCAAAACCAGATAAAAGAAAAATATGGACCAATATTCCTCATAAATATCAATTCAGAAAGTCTTAACAAAATAATAATAGAAAATTGATCCAACAATATATAAAAAGATTAAGACCTCATGATCAATTGTGGTTTACCCTGGAAATACAAAGTTCATTTAGCACTCAAAAAAATCAATAAAATATAATTCAACACATCAACAAAAAAGAGAAATATATAAACTAGAAATTAATAATAAAAAACCACAAAATTTACAAATATATGAAAATAAGCAACTAACTTTTAAATAACTATTGAGTAGAAAAATATCAAAAAGAAAATTTTAGGAAACCTCAAGAAAATGAAAATGAAAACACACAATATCAAAACTTCTGAAATGCAGCAAAAGCAATACTAACAGAGAAGTTTATAGAAATAAATGCTTACATTGAAAAAGAAGAAATATCTCAAATAAACAACCTAACTTTATGCCTAAGGGAATTAGGAAAAGAAAACTATACCCACAGTTGCAGAAAGGAAAAATAAAGATTTAAATATTATTTAAATATAGTTTAAAGAATAAAGATTTTAAAATACATAAATAAAATAGAGAAAACAATTAAAATCAAAATTAAGAGTTTGTTTTCTGAAAAGATAAAAGTTGACAAATTTTTAACTAAGAAGAAGGATGACTCAAATAAATAAAATCAGAAATGAACAAAAAGACATTACAACTGATTCCACTGGCAGAAAAAAAGGATCACAGGTAACTATCATGGCCAGATATACACCAACAAATTGAACAACATAGAATAAATGAATAAATTCCTAAAAAACATACAATCTACCAAAGAAACAGAAAGCCTGAACAGCACAATACTAAATGAGATGATCAAAGAAAGTAATACAAACATTCCCAAGAAAGTAAAGCCTAGGACCAGATGACTCCACAAGATAATTCTACCAAACATTTAAAGAAGAACTAATACTAATCCATCTTAAATGCTTCCAAAAAGAGAAAAGAAGGGAACACTTCTAAACTCACTCTAAGAGGTTAGCATTGCCCTGATACCAATGCCATACAAACTCAACAAAATAAGAACTGCAGGCCAAGATCCCTAATAAGTATAGATGCAAATCCTCTAAAAACATTAACAAATCAAATACAACATCACACTAAAAGAATCATATATTAAGATGAAGTAGGATTTATCTCTGGCATGCAAAAGTGGTTCAACATTTACAAATCAACAAGTGTGATACACCACATTAACAAAATGGAAGATTTTTTTAAAATATGATCCTCTCAATAGATGCAAGAAAAGCATTTGGCGAAATTCAACATCTTATCATGATAAAACCTCTCAACAAATTAGGTATAGAAGAAGTATACCTCAACACACTGAAGGCCATTAAGACAATTCAAAGCTAATATCATACTCAACAGTGCAAAACAAATGCTATTTTCAGCATTTGTTTCCAGAACAGGACAAGGTTGTTCACTCTCAATTTTCCTGTTCAGTACAGCACTAGAAGTCCTAAGCAGAACAATTAGGCAAGAGAAGAAAATAAAAGCCATCCAGATTGAAAGGGAGAAACTAAATTATGTGTTTGCAAATGGCATGATCTTATATATAGAAAACTCTGAAGATTCAACACAAAAACTATTAGAACTAATGTGAATCCAGTAAAGCTGTAGGACACAAAATGAAAAAAGTAGTGTTTCCACACACCAACAATAACTTATATGAAACTGTGATTAAGAAAACAATTTCATTTATAGTAGCATCATGAAAATAAAATACTTAGGTATAAATTTAACCAAGGAAATACAAGGTTTGTACATTGAAAACTACAAACATTGATGAAAAATTTAAAAGTCACAAAATGTGCTTTTCTATAAAATCAAGAAAAAAGGAAAGATGCTTATTTAACCCCTTTAATACAACACATTACTGAAGGTTCTAGACAGTGCAATAAGGAAAGGAAATAAAAGTCATACAGAAGCAAGAAGTAAAATTCTTTTTATTTGCAAAAAATAAAATTTTTAATCACATACATAAAAAATGTTTTAAGTAATTTTCAAAACAACAACTATTAGGACTAATAAGTGAATTCAGTGAAGTCACAATGCATAATAAGGGCAATATAAAAAAATGGACAGTAATTTTGTAAACAAGCAACATACACTTTTAAAAGCTAAAAATATATATATTTATAATAACTTCCAAAGGGCTGGGCGCAGTGGCTCACACCTGTAATCCCAGCACTTTGGGAGGCTGGGGCGCATGGATCTCTGGAGGCCCAGAGTTTGAGACCAGCCTGGCTAACATGGTGAAATCCTGATTCTACTAAAATTACAAAAATTAGCTGGGTGTGGTGGCACATGCCTGTAGTCCCAGCTACTTGGGAAGCTGAGGCAGGAGTATCGTTTGAGCCTGGGAGAGGAGGAGATTGCAGTGAGCCAAGATCGTGCCACTACACCCCAGGCTGGGTGACAGAGACAGACTCCGTCTAATTAAAAAAAAAAAACTTCCAAAGAATGAGATAAACAGGAATAAATTGAACAAAAGATATTCAAGTCCAATAAGCCAAAGACTAAAAGACACTGACAAAAATTAAAGAACACCTAAAAAATATAGAGATATATAACACATTGATTGAAATATTTGATATTTAAAATGCTTCTTATCGCCTAATTGAGCTACAGATTTACTACAATCCCAATATAAATTCCACAAGATTTTTCACAGAAATTCACAAGCTTAATCCAAAATTTACCATGCAACTACAATCTAAATAACCAAAGCACCTAAAAAATTGGGTGGCTCACAGTATCATATTTCAAGACTTACTAAAAAGCCACAACAGTCAAAGGAGTTTGATATTATCATAAGAATAAATGTATAGATCAATGAAACCAAATAGAAACTTGAGAAATAAATATACAAGCTGAATTGATTTTCAACAATTATGCCAAGGCAATTTAACAGATAAAGGAAAGTCTTTCCAGTAACTGTTGATTAAACAACTGAATATTCATACTGGAAAACATGAATATTAACCTTTACCTAAAACCATATACAAAAAAAAAACCTTAAAAATCATCATGGACCCAAATATAAGAGCTAAAATTATAAGGCTTATAAAAGAAGATATGAGGAAATTTTTGTGACCAAAGGGTAAACAAAGTTTTCTTACATAGAAAAAAAAGCAAAAGCAATAAAAGAAAAATGGATAAATTAAATTTTATCAACTTTAAAATCTTTAACCTTTTGCTTTTTGAAGTACAGTTTAGAAAATAGAAAGGCAGGCCACAAATAAGGAAAAAATATTATATATGTGTGTGTACGTATGTGTGCGCGCACACACACACACACATATATATATATTCAACCCATCCAAATTCAAATACCAAGGTATTTACTCAAAATAAATGAAAATATATATCCACACAAATTTCTACATGATATACTTGCATTGCTAAAGAGAAGGTCAGGAACATACTGGCCAGAGAAGTGAGCAAAGAACAATTAGGAGCCGGCACCTCAGCATTAAAGGATTAAGTATACAAAACCAAAATTCAGCCAGGGAGAAATGTTAGACAAATGACCAGAAAAGTAGGAAATGTCAGGGGAATAATGAGTTCACACTACAGTGACTTTCTCCTGACATCTACAGCTTTGGCAAACTCCAAGTCTGATGCCACTTGAGTTTAAAAAGATCTCTGTCTTGTGGTTGATAAGAAAAAGAATTACCCAGTACCAAATGAAGAGTGGCATCTGACACTACCCTCATTTCAACAGTCCATTGTAGCGATATTGCCTCTAGAATCCTTTCTCAGCATCTGTACTTAGAAGTGGCTTCTCTCTCCTTTGATTCTCAAGAGCTGAAACAGGACACTTGCTGGTAGCAGTCTGTCATGTAGTTAAGACATTATGACCAAGTAGTATTGATGGTCTGAATTTTATGCAGAGTCAAAATGTTAATACCTGATTTTTATATTACCCAGTAATCCACGCAATACCTAGTGTTGAGGCTTAGGAATGAGATGAGGATCAAAAATGGATGGAGACTTCAGGATATAGTGAGAGTATTACTTTGGAAGATGATTTGATGTTAAAAAAAAGTTAATGGTTTACATTTTAGATCATGTCAAAAGAGTTGCTTCAAAATAACATGTAATAGGCAGCATTTGAACTATTCTTACTACCTTACTTAGCTCTTTTTACCAGGTATCATTTAAAATGTGCAAGTCTTATTTTTCTTCTAAACTATGAGCTCCTAGAAATCAGGGTCCATGTCTTTTATAATTTATTTGATGCCAAAATACCTAACATGGGGAATTTCTTGAAGCAAGAGCTCAATAAGTAATTATTAAATAAGTAGATGGGTGGATGAATGAATGGTTGTTTGAGGGGATGGATGCTCACATTATCAGTCCAGTCCCTAAATGTCTATTTCATGTATAAAGAAGCTTTTTTATAGTAAGCATAGACCCAGAGAACATTGCATTTATTGATTTCACTTTGGCCTTTAGGGCATATGCTTACTTTGAAAAGTAAAATGGGAATGTCTCTTACCAACTCAAAACATATGCTTTTCCTATTTGTCAGTAACCAAGGAGCACAGAGATTGGTGCTGGTGAATCTATATTTTCAAAGCCTCTTCAATTGTTTCTAATGCACAACCAAATTTTGAGAATATTGCATTGCATCATATATGTGTTCCTTATGTGAGACGTCATAGGGTATAGTTTCTTTTGTCATTACCAGCAGGAAAAATATGCTTCCTTTTAGGGAATGATAATAATAATGACATATATTAGCACTACTCTGTGCCAGGCACTCTGTAAGAGTTTTACAAACACTTTTTCATTTACTTGGTGTTAGTTGCATGGCTTACCTGATTTAATCCCCACATCACTGGGATATAAGTACTGATATTATTCTCAGGGCACTAGTAACACTAAAGACATTCACCCTGTGATCTAGGTTAGATCTAGATTAAAGTTACATGCCAATCTTTCAATATAGAACAATGGTTTGTAATACCATGGAGTTAACTGCCACTGATGATATTAATAATAATAGTGGAATAAAAACATGTTTGATTATTATATGCTGGAAACTTTTCTATGCAGTTAATATGTATTAACCCATTTAATCCTCACAAGAATTTTCTGTGGTAGGGTCTGTTTTCATTAGGATTTACAGATGAGGAAACCAGGGTAGGTGTATTAGGCTGGTAGGTATAGTTTATGTAAAGGCCATAACTTTTCTTGGTCAACTGGTGATTTCAAATGAAATATTGGGAGTTTAATCATTCTCTCACTTAAGAAGTTTGTGTATTTAGGAAAAAAATTAAAATTATATCAACTATCAGATCAGTTTTTATAAAATGAATATATGTGTGTATGTGTGTGTATGTATATATATATGTGTGTGTGTATATATATATATATAAAAAAAATACCAGAGACTGGATAATTTATAAGGAAAGAAACTTAATTGGCTAGTGGTTCTATAGGCTGTATAGAAAACATAGTACTGCCGTCTGCTTCTAGGGAGGCCTCAAGAAGCTTTTAGTCATGACAGAAGGCAAAGTGGGAGCAGGCACTTCACATAGCAAAAGCAGGAACAAGAAAAAGAGATAATGTGTGTGTAGCGGGGATGGAGAGGTACCACATGCTTTTAACCAACCAGATCTCATGTGAACTCAGAGCAAAAGCTCACTTTTAGCATGCCCCTTCAAATGTCTGTCCTTCACAGCAAGGATGGAAACCTAAAGTGACTATACTTTCTCTTTTTTCCAAGGCAGTTGTTTTCAAAGTAGGCAGATTCAGGTTCAGGTAAAATTGTGCATATCTAGACCCTATTAATTTAGCATTGCTAGGGCCTGAATAGTTGTGTCTTGCCAAAATTCCTATATTAATACATAACACCTAAAGTGATAGTTCCGGGAATTGGGGTCTTTGGGAGGTGATTAGGTAATCAGGGTAGAGCCCTCCTGAATGGGATTAGTGTCCTTATAAAAGAAATCCCAGAGAACTAGTTCATCCCTTTCGCCATGTGAGGACACAGCTAGAAGGCACACCATCTACACATGAGAAAGCCCTTAACAGATACTGAATCTGCTGGTGCCTTGATCTTGGACTTCCCATGCTCCAGAACTGTGACAAATTAATTTCTGTGCTTCATAAGCTGCTCATTTTATGGCATTTTGTCATAGTGATCCAAACAATCTAAGACAAACATCTTCTCATTATTGGCTATTTCTTGTTTCTCCCTCTAGACTAAGGTGCCTACCAAGATGTTCCACCTGCAAGGTCTACAGATGCTGCAAATGCTACAGAAATCCTTGAGGAAGGGCCTCCCTGAGCCCTTAAAGGTGAGAATGGAACATTCTCAGGGAAGCAAACGGCTGCACCTTTCTGTGAGCCAGATAGGGAAAAGAATGAACTTTTACTGAGCATCTACTCTGTGACAGGAACTCATGTTTCATCTCATTTAGTTCACATCACCTCTTCGTAAGGGAGGTACATTATACTCATGTTCCAGAATAGGAAACAGGTCTTAGTAATGTGACTTGCACAATATCTAGTGGCAAATTATTGATCTTTCCTGACTCAAAAACATTTCAGTGTTTACTTTTAAAAAATATTTTACAATAATACTGAAAATTTCCCATGAGTTGTTCTTAAAAGGTTGATACTGGTGCATATTAATATTTAAACATTTGTTCCTGATGAGAGGTCAACCACCATATGTCTTCTTGGCATATGTAATAGGTCAAATTCTAGTTCATCAAAACCCAAAATATTGTATATTATCCATGAAGAAGATGTAGAAACGGTTATGCACTGTTATCATTTTATTGCAACAATATTTGCAATCCAGCAAAAGGGTTTGATTTAGGCATGTTTTCTACTTTTTTTTAATTTTTAATATTCAGGCAATGACTGAAAGTAGTAACTAATTTTTAAAACCTCCTTTCTATACCTAAAAATAGAAGCTGAATTTACACAGATTATTCCAGCACCAGCACCAACTGGGACCTCAGGGCCAGGAACAACGGCAGTACAGAAGCAGTGGTAGCAATAGAAAACACTTGTGGCCTTACCCTACACTAGCCACTGGGCTTTATTTATGAATGCACATGAACCTAAAAACACCCCTATGGAGAGTATGTCTATTCTCCCTATGTTACAGATGATGAATCTAAGGCAGAGAGAACTTGAATAACTTGCTCACCTAGTTACCACTGAGACCAGGAATATAATTCACATAGCCTATTTCAACTTTCCTTAGCCCCCCTACATGTTTTGAGCCACACGGAACTTCAAAACCAAATTCTAGCAAGAGTATAGAGAAACTGGATCTCCCATACATTGCTCATGGGAATGTGAAATGGTACAGCCACCTGGAAAAACAATTTGCAAGTTTCTTTAAAAACTAAACATGCGACTATCATACATCCAGAAATTGCACTCTGGAGTATTTGCCCCAGAGAAATACAAATTTATGTTCACACAAAAATATGTACACAAATGTTTATAACAGCTAATACAAATAGCCCAAAACTGGAAACAACCCAATATTCTTCAGTAGATGAATGACTGAATGAACTGTGGTGCATCCACACTGTGGAATACTACTAAGTGATAAAAAGGAATGGGCTACTGATACCTGCAACAACCTACCTGGATGAATCTCCAGAGAATTATGTTGAGGGGAAAAAAGCCAATCCCAAAAGGCTGCACGCTGTTTAATTCCATTTATATAAAATTCTTTAAGTGGCAAAGTTATGGGAAAGGATAGATTAATGGTTGCCAGTGGTTAAAAACAGGGTAGGGAGTAGGAAGATAGTGGGTGTAACTATAAAAAGGCAACATGAGGCATCCTTATGGTTGCAAAAATGTTCTGGATCTTGATTGTACCAACGTCAATATCCTGGTTGTAATACTGTAGTATGGTTTTTGCAAGATGTTACTGTGTGAAAAAATGGTAGAGAGGACATATAAGATTTCTGTGTATTATTTCCTTTTTTTTTTGAGATGGGGTCTCCCTCTGTCACCCAGGCTGGAGTGCAGTGGCATGATCTCAGCACACTGCAGCCTCTGCCTCCCGGGTCCAAGTGATTCTCCTGCCTCAGCCTCCCAAGTAGCTGGGATTACAGGCGCCTGCCACCACAGCTGGCTAATTTTTTGTATTTTCAGTAGAGATGGGGTTTCCCCATGTTGGGCAAGCTGATCTCGGACTCCTGACGTCAGATGATCCACCTGGCTCGGCATCCCAAAGTGCTAGGATTACAGGCATCAACCACCCGATCTATATTATTTCTGCTTTTGTTTTTTTGAGACAGAGTCTCACTCTGTCACACAGGCTGGAGTGCAGTGGTATGATCACAGCTCACTGCGGCCTCGACCTCCTGAGGTTAAGTGATCTTCCTGCCTCAGCCCCCCACGTGGCTGGGACCACAGGTATGCGCCTCCACACCTGGTTGACTTTTTGATTTTTTGTAGATATGGGGTCTCATAATGTTGCCCAGTCTGTTCTTGAACTCTTGGGCTCAAGCGATCCTCCTGCCTTCCAAAGTGCTAGGGTTACAGGTGTAAGCCAACGAACCCAGCCTGCCATTTACTATTTCTTACAACTGCCTATGAATCTACAATTATCTCAAAATTAAAGTGATAAAAAGTTAAAAAGTAGATTCTTAGAGCAGAACAGTTTTTTTTTTTTTTTTTGAGACAGGATCTCACTCTGTCACCCAGGTTGGAGTGCAGTGGTGTGATCTTGGCTCATGGCAACCTCTGCCTCCCAGGCTCATGTGATCCTCCCACTTCAGTCTCCAGAGTAGCTGGGACCTCCTGAGTAGTGCGCACCACCACACCCAGCTAGTTTTGTGTATTTTTGGTAGAGACGGGGTTTCGCATTGTTGCCCAGGCTGGTCTCTGCTCACATCTGATGATGTGAGCTGGCTCTAGGTGTTGAGTTCCTGAAAGTTCAGGTAGCTTTTGATACCTTGGACAGCTGTCATCAGTATTAAGTAAAATAACTGCAATAAAATGAACATGTAACATTTCTTGAGCACTTGCTGTGTATCAGAAGCCAAGTTTATTACATAAAATATCTCACATAATTCTCACACCAACATTTGGAGGTAGGTTCAAAGCTAAGCTTATTTCGTAGATGAAGAAACTGAAGCACAAAGGCAGCAATTTAACTGAGTTCACACAGTAAGTAGCAGAGCCGAGATTTTCTTCTTACCACTTTAAGCCACATACTAACCATTATGCTCACCCACTTGGTACAATGCCCTTCACTTTGGTCAACAAATATACATTTATGTTTTTATGATTTATATTTGTTCAGAACCTGCATCCTAGTCCCACCACAGGAGTCAGGTTGATGTTAGTGACGTTTTATTGGTCTGATGCCTGTCTCCTTGACTGATGTTTGCTCTCAGGCACATCACTCAACCTGTATGTGCTTCGGTTTTTCATACAAAATGGGGATAATGAGAGCTCCTACCTCTTGGGGTACTTGTCAGGATGAAAGGACTGTATATTGAGCAGGTAGACCTGTGCTTGGCACACAGAAAACTTCTGTGAGTGTTAGCTATTATTAGCCAGGAAAATCATGGGCACATTGGTTCCACTTATTTTGCACTGAGAAATAAGTAAGACTTCACACAATGTTTGCGTGCCCTGAATATATTCACATCCTTCAATCCCAACCATTGGTGTGCCTTCCTTTCACTCTGGAGAAGACAAAGGTGAGCTTTCTTCCTTTTTTTTTTTAATTGTACTTTAAGTTTTAGGGTACATGTGCACAACGTGCAGGTTTGTTACATATGTATACATGTGCCATGTTGGTGTGCTGCACCCATTAACTCATCATTTACATTAGGTATATCTCCTAATGCTATCCCTCCCCACTCCACCCACCCCATGACAGTCCCCGGTGTGTGACGTTCCCCTCCCTGTGTCCATGTGTTCTCATTGTTCAATTCCCACCTATAAGTGAGAACATGCAGTGTTTGGTTTTTTGTCCTTGTGATAGTTTGCTGAGAATGACGGTTTCCAGCTTCATCCATGTCCCTACAAAGGACATGAACTCATCATTTTTTATGGCTGCATAGTATTCCATGGTGTATATGTGCCACATTTTCTTTTTTTTTTAATTTTGTTGTAAAGTTTATTTTTCCATTTTATATCTACCTCATATAAATCAGGGAAAACAAACATGGCATCTTAATTTTCTTAATGAAATATGTAGGATTCTACTCTGCTTACTGCTCTATAGAAATGAAAACGTGGAGAACATTTAAAAGATGAAGTGAATAAAGTAAAGCTCTTCCAATGCACACACTAAACAATTTTAAATTTAGGGACTGTTGAGTCATCTTCATGCTGAATTCAAATCAAATCTGTTAGATTTAGCAGCCATTAACTGTGTTCTGGAAATGCTATGGTTTAACCCAATCCCATTTTGCATTTTATGTGTTAAATATTGTGTTCCTGCATTATAAAGTGCTTCAGGGATGATTAACAGTCTCAAATTGAAGGAAATAGTCTTAGAGTAACATTTAAAGTTTAGTTGGCATTACCAATAGGCAGCCTTTCTGTAGCTGTAAAAACCCAACACGAACTTTTTCTCTTCCTGTTTCTCTATGACTCTCTTCACTGAAAAATGTTCCTCGTTTAATTCTATTAATTATATTATGTCTCCCTGTTTTCCTTGGGATATAGGATAATGGTGTAATTTTTTAAAACTATTATAGATAAGACTGGTGCTTTGAATGAACATGTTAGATGTATTTTAATTCCTTTGGGTAGATGTATTCATTTTAATTATTTCTCTGGATTTGCTACAGTCCTAACAAAATTTCTTTTTTAAAAAAGATATGACAAATGAAATCTAGGTATTTAGAATATTGCCTGAATGTTATTAAGTCACATATAAAGAGAAGATTGGCATTTCTGGGCAAACAAAAGTGTTAGCAGCCGGGCATAGTGGTGCATGCCTGTAATCTCAGCTACTCAGGAGGCTGAGGCCGGAGAATCTCTTGAGCCCAGGAATTTGAGACAAGCCTGGGCAACATAATGAGATCTCATCTCAAAAAGTAAAATAAAATAAAAATAAAGTGTTAGTCTAATCAATACTGGTATTTTGCTATTTTAGCTTGGTTTGAGGTCAGTGGAAATGAAAATAATTGTCTTAAACTGCTTTTATTTTTTATTTTTTTTAAAACAATTCTTCCACATTACAAAAACTATAGGGATGGTATATGAAGTAACAGTTCTACTTTTTTCAGATCAATATGGGTCAGACATTGTATAATATAAGGATTTAATATATAAGCTATTAATTTTGCTGCTAGTCAATTTTAACAAATTGAGTTATTTCAGATAAAGCTTTTGCTCTAGACTTCAGACTGCTTTATCCATTTTTCACATCCTGCATTTTACAATGAGACATTGTAGGGAGGAAGCACTGTTTTTTTTTTCTTTTTATTATTATTATTATTATTATTATTATTATTATTATACTTTAGGCTCGATGGTACATGTGCGCAACGTGCAGGTAAGTTACATATGTATATATGTGCCATGCTGGTGCACTGCACCCACTAACTCGTCATCTAGCATTAGGTATATCTCCCAGTGCTATCCCTCACCCCTCCTCCCACCCCACAACAGTCCCCGAAGTGTGATGTTCCCCTTCCTGTGTCCATGTGTTCTCATTGTTCAATTCCCACCTATGAGTGAGAATATGCGGTGTTTGGTTTTTTGTTCTTACGATAGTTTACAGAGAATGATGATTTCCAATTTCATCCATGTCCCTACAAAGGACATGAACTCATCATTTTTTATGGCTGCATAGTATTCCATGGCATATATGTGCCACATTTTCTTAATCCAGTCTATCATTGTTGGACATTTGGGTTGGTTCCAAGTCTTTGCTATTGTGAATAATGCCGCAATAAACATACGTGTGCATGTGTCTTTATAGCAGCACGATTTATAGTCCTTTGGGTATATACCCAGTAATGGGATGGCTCAGTCAAATGGAATTTCTAGTTCAAGATCCCTGAGGAATCACCACACTGACTTCCACAAGGGATGAACTAGTTTCCAGTCCCACCAACAGTGTAAAAGTGTTCCTATTTCTCCACATCCTCTCCAGCACCTGTTGTTTCCTGACTTTTTAATGATTGCCATTCTAACTGGTGTGAGATGGTATCTCATTGTGGTTTTGATTTGCATTTCTCTGATGGCCAGTGATGGTGAGCATTTTTTCATGAGTTTTTTGGCTGCATAAATGTCTTCTTTTGAGAAGTGTCTGTTCATGTCCTTTGCCCACTTTTTGATGGGGTTGTTTGTTTTTTTCTTGTAAATTTGTTTGAGTTCATTGTAGATTCTGGATATTAGCCCTTTGTCAGATGAGTAGGTTGCGAAAATGTTCTCCCATTTTGTAGGTTGCCTGTTCACTCTGATGGTAGTTTCCTTTGCTGTGCAGAAGCTCTTTAGTTTCATTACATCCCATTTGTCAATTTTGGCTTTTGTTGCCATTGCTTTTGGTGTTTTAGACATGAAGTCCTTGCCCATGCCTATGTCCTGAATGGTAATGCCTAGGTTTTCTTCTAGGATTTTTATGCTTTTAGGTCTAACATTTAAGTCTTTAATCCATCTTGAATTGATTTTTGTATAAGTTGTAAGGAAGGGATCCAGTCTCAGCTTTCTACATATGGCTAGCCAGTTTTCCCAGCACCATTTATTAAATAGGGAATCCTTTCCCCATTTCTTGTTTTTCTCAGGTTTGTCAAAGATCAGATAGTTGTAGATATGTGGCATTATTTCTGACGGCTCTGTTCTGTTCCATTGATCTATATCTCTGTTTTGGTACCAGTAACATGCTGTTTTGCTTACTGTAGCCTTGTAGTATAGTTTGAAGTCAGGTAGTGTGATGCCTCCAGCTTTGTTCTTTTGGCTTAGGATTGACTTGGCGATGCGGGCTCTTTTTTGGTTCCATATGAACTTTAAAGTAGTTTTTTCCAATTCTGTGAAGAAAGTCATTGGTAACTTGATGGGGATGGCATTGAATCTGTAAATTACCTTGGGAAAAATGGCGATTTTCATGATATTGATTCTTCCTACCCATGAGCATGGAATGTTCTTCCATTTGTTTGTATCCTCTTTTATTTCCTTGAGCAGTGGTTTGTAGTTCTCCTTGAAGAGGTCCTTCACATCCCTTGTAAGTTGGATTCCTAGGTATTTTATTCTCTTTGAAGCAGTTGTGAATGGGAGTTCACTCATGATTTGGCTATCTGTTTGTCTGTTATTGATGTATAAGAATGCTTGTGATTTTTGTACATTGATTTTGTATCCTGACACTTTGCTAAGTTGCTTATCAGCTTAAGGAGATTTTGGGCTGAGACGATGGGGTTTTCTAGATATACTATCATCTCATCTGCAAACAGGGACAATTTGACTTCCTCTTTTCCTAATTGAATACCCTTGATTTCCTTCTCTTGCCTAATTGCCCTGGCCAGAACTTCCAACACTATGTTGAATAGAAGTGGTGAGAGAGGGCATCCCTGTCTTGTGCCAGTTTTCAAAGGGAATGCTTCCAATTTTTGCCCATTCAGTATGATATTGGCTGTGGGTTTGTCATAGATAGCTCTTATTATTTTGAGATATGTCCCATCAATACCTAATTTATTGAGAGTTTTTAGCATGAAGTGTTGTTGAATTTTGTCAAAGGACTTTTCTGCATCTATTGAGATAATCATGTGGTTTTTGTCTTTGGTTCTGTTTATATGCTGGATTACATTTATTGATTTGCATATATTGAACCAGCCTTGCATCCCAGGGATGAAGCCCACTTGATCATGGTGGATAAGCTTTTTGATGTGCTGCTAGATTTGGTTTGCCAGTATTTTATTGAGGATTTTTGCATCAATGTTCATCAAGGATATTGGTCTAAAATTCTCTTTTTTTGTTGTGTCTCTGCCCGGCTTTGGTATCAGGATGATGCTGGCCTCATAAAATGAGTTAGGGAGGATTCCCTCTTTTTCTATTAATTGGAATAGTTTCAGAAGGAATGGTACCGGTTCCTCCTTGTACCTCTGGTAGAATTCGGCTGTGAACCCATCAGGTCCTGGACTTTTTATGGTTGGTAAGCTATTGATTATTGCCACAATTTCAGCTCCTGTTATTGGTCTATTCAGAGATTCAACTTCTTCCTGGTTTAGTCTTGGGAGGGTGTATGTGTTGAGGAATTTATCCGTTTCTTCTAGATTTTCTAGTTTATTTGCATAGAGGTGTTTGTAATATTCTCTGATGGTAGTTTGTATTTCTGTGGGATCAGTGGTGATATCCCCTTTATCATTTTTTATTGCATCTATTTGATTCTTCTCTCTTTTTTTCTTTATTAATCTTGCTAGTGGTCTATCAATTTTGTTGAATCTTTCAAAAAGCCAGCTCCTGGTTTCATTGATTTTTTGAAGGGTTTTTTGTGTCTCTATTTCCTTCAGTTCTGCTCTGATTTTAGTTATTTCTTGCCTTCTGCTAGCTTTTGAATGTGTTTGCTCTTGCTTTTCTAGTTCTTTTAATTGTGATGTTAGGGTGTCAATTTTGGTTCTTTCCTGCTTTCTCTTGTGGGCATTTAGTGCTATAAATTTCCCTCTACACACGGCTTTGAATGCATCCCAGAGATTCTGGTATGTTGTGTCTTGGTTCTCGTTGGTTTCAAAGAACATCTTTATTTCTGCCTTCATTTCGTTATGTACCCAGTAGTCATTCAGGAGCAGGTTGTTCAGTTTCCACGTGGTTGAGTGGTTTTGAGTGAGATTCTTAATCCTGAGTTCTAGCTTGATTGCACTGTGATCTGAGAGATAGTTTGTTATAATTTCTGTTCTTTTACATTTATTGAGGAGAGCTTTATTTCCAAGTATATGGTCAATTTTGGAATAGGTGTGGTGTGGTGCTGAAGAAAATGTACATTCTGTTGATTTGGGGTGGAGAGTTCTGTAGATGTCTATTAGGTCCGCTTGGTGCAGAGCTGAGTTCAATTCCTGGGTATCCTTGTTGACTTTCTGTCTCGTTGATCTGTCTAATGTTGACAGTGGGGTGTTAAAGTCTCCCATTATTAATGTGTGGGAGTCTAAGTCTCTTTGTAGGTCACTCAGGACTTGCTTTATGAATCTGGGTGCTCCTGTATTGGTTGCATATATATTTAGGATAGTTAGCTCTTCTTGTTGAATTAATCCCTTTACCATTATGTAATGGCCTTCTTTGTCTCTTTTGATCTTTGTTGGTTTAAAGTCTGTTTTATCAGACACTAGGATTGCAACCTCTGCCTTTTTTTGTTTTCCATTTGCTTGGTAGATCTTCCTCCATCCTTTTATTCTGAGCCTATGTGTGTCTCTGCACGTGAGATTGGTTTCCTGAATACAGCACACTGATGGGTCTTGAGTCTTTATCCAATTTGCCAGTCTGTGTCTTTTAATTGGAGCATTTAGTCCATTTACATTTAAAGTTAATATTGTTATGTGTGAATCTGATCCTGTCATTATGATGTTAGCTGGTTATTTTGCTCATTAGTTGATGCAGTCTCTTCCTAGTCTCGATGGTCTTTACATTTCGGTATGATTTTGCAGTGGCTGGTACCGGTTGTGCCTTTCCATGTTTAGCACTTCCTTCAGGAGCTCTTTTAGGGCAGGCCTGGTGGTGACAAAGTCTCTCAGCATTTGCTTGTCTGTAAAGGATTTTATTTCTCCTTCACTTATGAAGCTTAGTATGGCAGGATATGAAATTCTGGGTTGAAAATTCTTTTCTTTAAGAACGTTGAATATTGGCCCCACTCTGTTCTGGCTTGTAGGGTTACTGCCGAGAGATCCACTGTTAGTCTGATGGGCTTCCCTTTGATGGTAACCTGACCTTTCTCTCTGGCTGCCCTTAACATTTTTTCCTTCATTTCAACTTTGGTGAATCTGACAATTATGTGTCTTGGAGTTGCTCTTCTCGATGAGTATCTTTGTGGCATTCTCTGTATTTCCTGAATCTGAATGTTGGCCTGCCTTGCTAGATTGGGGAAGTTCTCCTGGATAATATCCTGCAGAGTGTTTTCCAACTTGTTTCCATTCTCCCTGTCACTTTCAGGTACACCAATCAGATGTAGATTTGGTCTTTTCACATAGTCCCATATTTCTTGGAGGCTTTGCTCGTTTCTTTTTATTCTTTTTTCTCTAAACTTCCCTTCTTGCTTCATTTCATTCATTTCATCTTCCAGGGCTGATACCTTTTCTTCCATTTGATTGTATCAGCTCCTGAGGCTTCTGCATTCTTCACGTAATTCTTGAGCCTTGGTTTTCAGCTCCATCAGCTCCTTTAAGCACTTCACTGTATTGGTTATTCTAGTTATACATTCTTCTAAATTTTTTTCAAAGTTTTCAACTTCTTTGCCTTTGGTTTGAATATCCTCCCATAGCTCAGAGTAATTTGATCGTCTGAAGCCTTCTTCTCTCAGCTCGTCAAAGTCATTCTCCGTCCAGCTTTGTTCTGTTGCTGGTGAGGAACTGCGTTCCTTTGGAGGAGGAGAGGTGCTCTGCTTTTTAGAGTTTCCAGTTTTTCTGCTCTGTTTTTTCCCCATCTTTGTGGTTTTATCTACTTTTGGTCTTTGATGATGGTGATGTACAGATGGGTTTTTGGTGTGGATGTCCTTTCTGTTAGTTTTCCTTCTAACAGACAGGACCCTCAGCTGCGGGTCTGTTGGAGTACCTGGCCGGCCGTGTGAGGTGTCAGTCTGCCCCTGCTGGGGGGTGCCTCCCAGTTAGGCTGCTCGGGGGTCAGGGGTCAGGGACCCACTTGAGGAGGCAGTCAGCCCATTCTCAGATCTCCAGCTGCGTGCTGGGAGAACCACTGCTCTCCTCAAAGCTGTCAGACAGGGACATTTAAGTCTGCAGAGGTTACTGCTCTCTTTTTGTTTGTCTGTGCCCTGCCCCCAGAGGTGGAGCCTACAGAGGCAGGCAGGCCTCCTTGAGCTGTGGTGGGCTCCACCCAGTTCAAGCTTCCAGGCTGCTTTGTTTACCTAAGGGAGCCTGGGCAATGGTGGGCGCCCCTCCCCCAGCCCCGCTGCTGACTTGCTGTTTGATCTCAGACTGCTGTGCTAGTGGTCAGCGAGACTCCGTGGGCGTAGGACCCTCTGAGCCAGGTGCGGGCTATACCCTTCTGGGGCACCGTTTCCTAAGCCCGTCGGAAAAGGACAGTATTCGGGTGGGAGTGGCACCCCTGGAAAGGGAACTCCCTGACCCCTTGAGCTTCCCGAGTGAGGCAATGCCTCGCCCCTGCTTTGGCTGGCACACGGTGCACTCACCCACTGACCTGCGCCCACTGTCTGGCACTCCCTAGTGAGATGAACACGGTACCTCAGATGGAATTGCAGAAATCACCCATCTTCTGTGTCGCTCGTGCTGGGAGCTGTAGACTGGAGCTGTTCCTATTCGGCCATCTTGGCTCCTCCCCCGTGCCACATTTTCTTAATCCAGTCTATCATTGTTGGACATTTGGGTTGGTTCCAAGACTTTGCTATTGTGAATAGTGCCACAATAACCATACATGTGCATATGTCTTTATAGCAGCATGTTTTATAATCCTTTGAGTCCTTTTATATGTAGATCAAGTGGCTTTATTTTCATTTTAAAGAGAGAACTGTCTCTGTTTCTATTGAATTACTATGGCCTCCATGTATTGGTGGGAGACTGTGTAACTTTCCCAGTGTTCATTTTAAAATACACGTAAAAAATCCTTAAACATGTAGACAAATTTTGACCCAGAAATCTCCCTTCTTAAAACTATACCTGAGTAAACACCAGGCACATATGCAAATATTTTATTAAAAATTTATTTAAAGAGGTATTCTAAGCCGGTCATGGTGGCTCACACTGTAATCCCAGCATTTTGGGAGGCTGAGGCGGGTGGATCAACTGAGGTGAGGAGTTCGAGACCAGCGTGGCCAACACGGTGAAACTCTGTCACTACTAAAATACATAAATTATTCAGGCACCATGGTGCGTGCCTGTAATCTCAGCTACTCTGGAGGCTGAGACAGGAGAATTGCTTGAACCCAGGAGGCAGAGGTCGCAGTGAGCTGAGATAGTGCCACTGCACTCCAGCTTATGCTACAGAGTGAGACTGTCTCAAAAAAATAAAATAAAATAAGGCCCGGCATGGTGGCTTACACCTGTAATCCCGTCATTTGGAGAGGCCGAGTCGGGCAGATCATGAGGTCAGGAAATCGAGACCTTCCTGGCAAACATGGTGAAACCCCATTTCTACTAAATATACAAAAATTAGCTGGGTGTGGTAGCGCCCGCCTGTAGTCCCAGCTACTCGGGAGGCTGAGGCAGGAGTATTGCTTGACCCAGGGAGGCAGAGGTTGCAGTGAGCCGAGATCACACCACTGCACTCCAGCCTGGCAACAGAGCGAGACTCTGTCTCAAAAAAAAGGAAAAAAAGAGAGAGATATTCTTTCAAGTGTTACTTGTTACATTGAAAAGTTGGAAACACCAAGTATCCATCAAGAAAATATAGAAAAATAAATTATGGGGCACTTTTACCCATTTCTCCTAGATACTATGTATGTAACAAATGTAAGAAGACTGAAATGTGGAAAGAAGACCGTAGGCCAGTTAGAAACAACACAGCAGTGAGTTCCCTGGGTTTTTTTTTTTGCTTCAAATATCTCACACTTGGTGCTAGAAGAGCTGGGAAACCAGATAAACCAACCATCACAGACAAAGAACCCCCAGGCAAAACCAACCCTCTTTAGCCATAGGACCAGGAAAGCAGGAAACCTAGTAAAGACAGAGACAGGGAGGCAGTCAAGGGTCCCCAGGCAAAACCCCACCTTCAAGCCTAAAACAGCCTGAAGGCTGAAAAAGCAGACTGCCGGTCCCAGATGAAGCCCATCCTTTCCCTGAATATCTTTCTGAATAATGCCCACCTGCTTACTGGGAAGATGGGGTGGAGCCTCAGGACGTTCCTGCCATTTGCATTGCATGGGGGAGAAGCCTGGCCTCTCCTGTTCCTGGGTGGGGACCTGGGATTCAATCTGTGAGATGGGGGCCTGTTAACAGAAACTCCTCTAGCTTTGCTAAGAGTTTTTTTTTTTTTCCTTTTTGCCCAATAAATTTCATTCCCCCTCACCTTGCAAAGTGTCTGTGTGCCTATCTCTTCCTGGTCATGTGGCAAGAACCCAGATTTTTAAAAAACAGTAAGACAGAAAACTTGAGATAATTATCGGCCTACTCCAGCCAAACACCACAGAAAAACTGCAGCTCTATCCCCACCAGCAAAGGCCAAGTGAGGACGCAGGACTTTTCATTACCACCCAGCAGTGAAGAAACCACACATACCCATAATGGCATCAGTAGAGGCTATGCGAGGAGCAGTAACAAGGTACCCAGGCTCTCTGAGCCAAGATTTCACCCGAGGCCTAAGGGGAGACTAAACACCTCCACAGAGATCCCCAGTCCCCCTTGGGTGTCAATGGAAGCTGAGTGGGGAATATGAACTTTCATCCCTAGTTTGCAGCACTGAGGCAGCATCCCTCCCAGAGAAAACAAAATTTACATAAGATCCAAAGTCTCATAACACATAATATCCAATACTCTAGGATTCATTTAAAAAATAATTTGTCATTTAAGAAGCAGAAGCATCTTAACTTGAGTGAGAATCGACATTCAACAGATAAAAAAGCTAGAGGACACAGATTTTAGAATTATCTGACAAGGATTTTAAAGCAACCATCATAAAAATGCTTCGATGGGAAATTACAGAAATGTGCAATGAATTTTAAAAAGTACCTTAAATTTTTATTTTTGTAAAACCTGTGTACATGAATAGAAGAAAACCTGGTAAAATATTTTATTAAATTCTAAAATGGGAGAGTTCATAATTTTTATTCATAAATTGTACTGGTCCGAGTAGTTTACTATGTGAATATTTTTAAAAGATATTTTTATTGGAGTAAAAAAAGTAGAACTTAAAAACTGGCTGGCAGATATGCATATTAGGTATCATCCAATCATTAAAATGCTATTATTTCATAGAAATAAGCCTTGTCCTAGTCAAACACTAGGCATTTTACACTCCCTTTGTAATGTGCTGACTTTCCCACTTTGTTGAAATGGTTTATGAAACCATCTTCTACATAAACCAGGGAAACCCATTTAATCTAAAGACTCTGGTGGACAAGTGGCCTGATTTTAATACAGTGGTTGTCCGCCCTCAGGAGCAGGTAAGATGTGAAGTTTGGAATAAATATGCATCTATGTTCATTTTGCTGTGTGCCTACCTCTTGACTGGAAATACGGTAAACCCTAGGGATACAGGAATTAATCACAGTGATGATGGTTAACAAGTCCCTGTCCTGGAGAAACTCACAGCCTGGAGAAGGGTATAGATAAATCTGTGGATAAATTGCAGCTTGATGTGAATGTGCCAGAACAGAAGCACAAACAAAATACATTAGTAACACAGGGAGAAAATTGACTAAAAGTATAGGTGGTATAATTTCATATTCATTCATTGTTTTATTTTGTTTTCAAGACAAAACCAGCATTCTGCTGCTGCTGAAGACCAAACACACTTTGTTATTTCTTGAATTCAGTTCATGGGAATTAGAGGCAACCAATGAAGAGTTGTGCTAATTTAAGATCATCTTAATGGACAGAGAAGAGGCTGATCTTTTGTTGTAGACATCAGAAGAGCATTTACTAGGCTAGACTTCCGTATTGTAATAAATCAGAACCTGATTCAATTTTCAACTATTAGACTAAGGGTGAAAAAATCGTATCTCTAAAAATATACCAGTCTTGAAACCACACCAACACATTCATCCTAGATCACAACTTCTCACTGTGATATTGTTTCTCCATTGAGATGCTGCACTGCATTGTAAGCAACTGTCCTTAATAAAGTCGGTAAAACAGGGCAGAAGTAAAGAAATAACTATATGTAGTACAGGTTACAGGGAAAAACAACTATATGTGGTAGAGCTTGCAGCGAGAGGATCAGAGAGCTGCTTCCTAGTGGAAATTTTACTAAAACTGGATGTTGAAGATAAATAAGATTTTTGGGGGGGGGGGGGTAGGCCAGGAAAAGTACTATTTTCCAAGCAGAAAAAATAGCAATTGCAATGCAAGAGGTCTAAAAACAGCAGAGCCAATTAGGGAAACTTAAAGAGTAGAATGACATGGTTGAAACTGTGGTTTACATGTTATGTAATAATATTTTTATTAGTAAAGTTAAATAGTAAACATATTTCAAAAATAAGTGTATAATTATATTTTTAAATAGCATGCAAAAATAATTTTTTAAATAAGCTACATTAGTAGGAAAACATTTATAAATATAAAAACATTAAACACATTATCATTTTTATAACTTAATCAGGAGCAAAATGAATACAAATGTTATTTTAAGACCACCAAATTAAATATTAAACTTAAAATGAAGATATTTTAATTATTGACAGAAACCTGAATGAGAAATAATATTTGACCTACTTTTTAAAATCCTATCTTAAAAATAAAATTTGATAGGTAGTAAAATTGCTGAATAGGAAAAGTAATATTGATAATACTTTCCAGATATTAGAGAAAAAAAAAGCTTTCTGATTCTACACTGGTTGAAGAAATGTTTTCTCGTATCTGCTACTTCATATTCAAATAATTCCATCTTGGGTTTAATAAATTTTCTATGTATATTTGAACGAGTACATTGTTTGTTTATTTGATGACATTGCAGTTTGTCTAAAAATGACAAAAAAAATTTAAAGAAAGCATATCTAGTTTATCTTTCTTTGGTTTCACCTTTTATAGATAAGTATTCTAATCCTGTTACCTGTATTGATTTTAATAATGACATGTTTATACCTCATATGTTCTAAAAATCTTTTCACTGGAGCAAGATTTATTTTCTGGCTAAAGATTTTGCTTATCAATTGTTCTTTTTACTTTTCTACTTGAGTTTGGTGGAGATATAGAGAAATAATTTTAAATGAACTATCTTTATTTGTTCAATTCAAAATTTTAAAGCAATAGCTGACTTAGGAATGGTTTTACTCAGGACATTTTTCATTATTAATTGGATAAGGGAGTCTTTGAGTTGACCTCACAATGTAAATAATTTCTAAGTAAAGGCAATACATCAACAGAAAATGCTAATGTTAGTATTTTAAAATATCATAATATAATAGAATACTGAAAAACCAAAATGGCAATCACCAAATACAAACATTTTGGTAATTCTTCTTTTCCTAACTCAAATAGGAAATGACAGATGATCTTGATCACTACACCAATACTTACAAAATCTATTCCAAGGACCCCATGAAATGTCAAGAATTTCTTGGCTTGCCAGAAGTCATAAACTGGAAACAACATTTGCAGATTCAAATTAAGAGAACTGGGATGGGGGCTGACTGCTGGGGTCTCCTGTGTCTACACCTATAGGGTCACTTTTCATTTTGAACAAGCACCCCTGCACCCCACACACCTCTCCTTGAAGCTCCAGACACAGCCTGCTGCCTATTCCTTGTCTCAGCTGCCATCACCTCTATAGAGAATTAGAATCTGAAGACTGCAGTATATCGGGTTTA
Organism: Pongo abelii; assembly: GCF_028885655.2. Taxonomy (NCBI): domain Eukaryota; kingdom Metazoa; phylum Chordata; class Mammalia; order Primates; family Hominidae; genus Pongo; species Pongo abelii. The sequence goes on from NC_071994.2 coordinate 16,677,110, forward strand.
CATAGGAAATCATGACTAATACAAGTCTTAGTACCCAAGGACTCATGATTTATTCTCTGGTGTGCCCAGGTTCTATTATAGAGCATAAGGAAAGGAACAGAGCTTCCTCTTTGTCTCCTCTCTCCCTTATCACAGTCAAGTTAACAAAGGAGCATTTTAGTGGTTAATATCATCTCTGATGTCAGACTAGCTAAGATTGTGACCTTGCTGGGCCTATTATTAGCTGTGTGATCTAGGGCAAGTAACAACCTTTCTGTGGATCTGCTTCCTTATAAAATTGATTATAATAGAATCAAAACACAAAGTCTTTAAGGACTAAATGAGATTTTGAATGGGAAACACTTAGCACTATCCTGGTCTTATCATTTAGGTTTTCAAACCATTCCAAAGTAACAACTTAAAACAATCTTTTGTTAGCTCACAATTGTGTCGGTCAGCAATTTTAACTAGGCTTGGCTATGTGGTCTCAGTCAGCCGGAGAGTTGGCTATGAGCTGGTAGGAATAGACTAGTCATAATCCCAAGTCCGGCTGTCAGTGCCAGCTTTGTTTGTGCTAGCTCTTCACTGCAATGATGGAAGTGGATTGGACAACATGCAGAAGCACAGAGTTTTCAGGATCTGAAAGGAAAGGCAAGCGTCAGTGCACACTTTTCAAGTCTTTTATTGAATTACATTTCCTATTGTTTTTATTGGCCAAAGCAAGCTACTTGACCAAGGCCAGAGTTAGTTCAGAAGAGAAAATCAGGATAGTGAGGCAGGAACAAACTGGGACTAATAGCAACAATTTACTGCACTGAGTACATAGAAATTGTGCATAGCAATTCTTCAATACATCTTAGTTACTATGTTTATACTTCATCATCTTTGGTAGTTATAACTGTACTGTGATGTATTCAGGACTTGGGGCATTATTTCAATTTTAAAATGGAAAAATGTGGGAATAATGTAGCCATTATCACATAAAACATGTATGATGACTGAACACAAAATGTAATGACTCTAAACCTACAGACCTTCCAACTTCATTGAGCAGCTTTTCCCAAACATTAAAATTAACAATGATATCTCATACAATTCCTTAACTTCCCCATCTAGGTTCACAGTCCAGCCTGGATAAGGTGATAGAAAATCTTGCAGCCATCAGTTTGGGCAGGGTCAAGCAAACACAGTGCATTCTCTATGTAATTCCTAAGACAGCAAAGGAATTGATGCCTTCACTGCTAAATGCAAGAAAATTACCCGACCGTGACAAACTCAAGATCATGTAAGTTTGATACAGGCCACTGTGTACTATTCACACCTCTCACTGCTGAAGTAACCTCCTATATTAGTTTTCAGGGACTGCTGCAAATACATTCCCACAAACTGGGGAGCTTAAAACAATAGAAATGTATTCTCTCCTACTTTTGGAGTCTAGAAGTCCAAATTCAAGGGCCATGCTTCATCTGAAACCTGTATGGGAGAATCCTTCCTTGCCTCTTCCAGCTTCTGATGCCTCTAGGCATTTCTTAGCTTGTGGCTGCATTACTGTAGTCTCTAACTCCATCTTCATGTGATCTTCTCTGTGATGTCTCCTCTTTTGTCTGTTATAAGCACTCTTCCCATTGGATTTAAGACTCACCAGATAATTCAGGACGATTTCATGTTGAGATCCTTAACTTTGGGATTCTTACATTTGCAAAACCATATTTCTTTCTAAGTAAGGCCACATATACAGGTTCTGGGTGGACATACATTTGGGGGGCCACCAGTTCACCCACTGTAACTCCCAGCTTCTCTCCCAGCCTTTACACTGGACCCTTTACAATCTATTTTCTGCAAAGTAGCCAGAGCAATCTTTCAAAAATTTAATTTAGACCACGTCCCTTTCTGTTTAAAAGATTCCAATACTTTTCATCTCACCTCAAAATAATTCTGTACTCCTTCACAGCCCTGTAAGAGCCAGCATCCACTAACCTCTAAAACTCATCTTGTCTCCTCCTTTTATTCTCCAACAACACTGGCCTTCCTCATGCTACTCAATCACCACAAGCTCAAGCCCTTTAGCAATTTCCCCTACCCAAAATATCTTCCCCACAACCTCACCCAATCTTTACACACATGATTTCTTTCATTATTCAGGATGGCCTAAATATTATCTCACCAGATGTTTCTGGCTAAAACACCCCACCTAAAGTCACTTCCCAGTTATTCTCCACACATGGCCCAGTTTTACTTTCTTCCATAGCTCTTATGATTATTTGAAATTAGCTAATGTATTTAACTTAAGTATTTATTTGATGTCAGAATTTTTCCCACAATATCACAAACCCCACAACAGCAGGGACTTTCTCTGTTGTTCACTGATAGATCCTCAACAGCCAGGACAGTACCTGACACACAGTAGGTGCTTAATATATGTGTTTGATGCATTCACTTCCTAGAACAAAAAGGTTCCAATAAAGAGAATTTCAACAGATTAGATTTCCTCCCAGTGATTTTTAGTCTGATACTGAATACAAGTGAATGCTGTGGACCCTTTGATCTGGAGATGCTCAATCTCATGGTCTCTGTGTTCATGTGCGTGGAAGAGCTTTGTTCACTTGGTGAAGCATATTACAACCAAAAACAAGCACCTCCATATCTAGAATCTATCCAGATCCTCTTGTCCACCCTATGAGATAGACAAGGTAGGGGACATTCTCCCATTTCGTGACAGAAAACAGGCACTGATGATAAAGTGGCTCAATCACCATGTGCTTGGCTAAGGGCATAACTTGAGCTTGCAACTAAATCTTCCAGTTCCACCTCCTGGCTCTTTTCAGGATGACTCCCAAGCCCCTTTGCACCATTGCAGGAGGCTTCAGACTCCAGTCCTCTTTAACAGGTGTCATCTGCACTCCCTCTTGCTGCTCCTCCCTGACTCTGGCTTTCCTGTTTGTTCTACCTGGTGGCTAAGGTTCCTCTGACACAAACATTCAAAGATTCCATGATTCTAAGTTCTGCCTGCTAGCATGTGCTTTGGGGCACTCATTTATTTTTTCTGAAGCTTTTTCTTTCTGTGTAAAATGAGGATAAAACCTAACACCTGGGCTGTCTAATGTTGTGGGTTATGGCCAAAACCAAATAAAGCAATGATAGCTAATTTCTACAAAGTGCTTACCATCTGCCAGGTGCTCCTCATAAGTGCCTACATCCATTGGCTCATTTGAGCCTCACAACAATTCTGTAAGGGAGGTGTGATTATCAAACCATCATTAGATGAGAAAAGGTAGGAAGTGAGAAGTTAAGTAACCTGCCTGAGGTCACGCAAGTGGTGCTGCTGGGAACCCAGGCAGTGTGGCTGTGGAGCACTCCCCCTTGGAAATGCTCCTATGTGCCTTGCAGGACAATTCAGGGGAAAGCAAACACAATACTTCACAGTATGTGTGATGTGAAGGATGGTTCTTTGACCCTCTTTCCAGTAGCAACTAAGAGATGTTTAAACTCTCATCCCTGGACATTACCCATGCTGCCTTGGTGAATAAATTCTTGCAGTTTGGTGGCAATGAGAGAAGCCAGAGATTCATCGAGCGCTGTATCCGGACCTTCCCCAGCTTCTGTCTTCTGGGGCCAGAAGGGAACCCAGTGTCCTGGACTCTGAGGGACCACACTGGAGAGCTGCAGATGGCAGCCACTGTGCCTGAGTACCAGGGCTGGGATCTCATTGCTCATGTCATCCATTGTAAGATTCAGGCTCTGGGAAAACTTGACTTCCCCATGTATGCCCACGTGGATCAGGCTAACCATTCCATGCCAGGATGAACACCTTCTGTGCTATCCCCTTGCACTGTGATTGGAACCAGTGGAAGTATGTGCCTCTGTGAAGCTGGCCTCAAACATGAAACAGTGTTGGATGGGCTGTGCATGTGGCTGAAGGGGTGACGGTGGATAGAGAGAAAGAATACAGTGTAATGGAGTGTATGAATGTAAAGCAGTGATGAACCATGAGCAAGACAGCCTAGGTCCTTGCCCTCAAATAGCTCATGGACTTCCCTTGGTTTCCTCAGTATGAAGCAGGCCAGGCACTCCTTCTCCCAGGCTGGTGCAGCTCCCACATTCCCAGAATTCTTGTGATGCTTTTTAATCAGTTGCATGCTTTTCTATGTTGCTTTTCCTGGAACTCCTAGCTAATTGACCCTTGTCTATTTGCCAGGAGGCAGGTTCTATGAGTTTTCTCTCTGGCTTTCTATGACTTTTGTTTTTTATTGGTTGGAGGGTGGTCAGTCTTCTCAATGGGCTTTTGCAAAATCATCCTTTCCCAGGTTACTTTCTAAGCCTTGTATTATAATCATCTAAATATATTATACACACACACACACAATATATATATGTATACATATATGCATATATATACATATATGTATATATATATAGCAATCGGGAAAATTACTAAGAAAAGACTAATTGCTATTAATATATTATCTTGCAACTCATCCCCCAGGAAAGATACAACCATTGCTTCAAAAGGCTAAGTTTCAATCTCCCTCTCCCAGTCCCCTTATAATAAAGATATCTTTGGTTATGGAAGTTTAATTTACATGGCCCATGAAGGGAAGTGAATGTAGCAAGAGGAGGAAGTGAGAGCATGCGAACCTAGGGAGGTGGATATTTATTATCAGGGAGAGGGGTTGTGGGAGGCTTTGTAGGGATGGAGACTGGAGTCCCACATGGCAGCAGCATACTGCTTTGAGATACTCAAATCCTCTGCACTGCAAGCGAAGGCTGTGTAGGAACCTGGTAAATGGAGGGGCTTCTGGAGAAGTCATCTCTGAGTCTAAGAAGACTGTCTCAACAGTGCTGGAGGAGTAACACCTATTCAAAGGAAAGAAAAAGAAAGAAATGAAAAGAAAAGAGAAAAGAAAGAAGAAAGAGAAGAAAAGAGAAGAAAAAAGAAAGAGAGAGAGAAAGCAAGAAAGTAAGCAATAAAGAAAGAAAGAGAAAGAGAGGAAGGAAGGAAAGGAGGGAGGGAAGGAGGAGGGAGAGGAGAGAGGGAAAGAAAGAAGAAGAAGAAAGAAGGAAAGAAGGAGGAAGGAAGGAAGAAAAAGGAAAGAGAAGAAAGAAAAAGAAAAAGAAAGAGAAGGAGGGGGAGGGGGAGGAGAGAGGAAGGAAGGAAGGAAAGAAAAGGAAAGAAAGAAGAAAGAAAGAAAGAAAGAAAGAAAGAAAGAAAGAAAGAAAGAAAGAGAAGAAGGGGGAGGGGGAGGAGGGAGGAGGGAAGGCGGGAAGGAAGGAAGGAAGGAAAGAGAGAGAGAGGACTCTCACCAGGTTAAGGCTTGTTATCATCACAACCCAATTCTTTAACACATCAAAGTAACAGTTGTGTAATACACCACCCCAGAACTGACCAGAACGTCAGCAAGGAAAGAGGGCTTTGTGACACTGAAGCAGGGAAAAGGGACCACATAATACTCAGTGAGAGAAAAAGAGACCTCATGATACCAGGAAGAGAGAGAGAAACTAGACCTCAGGATCCTCAAGTTATAGAGAGATTGCGTCTTGATAAGCAGCAGGGAAGAGGAATGTTGAATTTGCATTTTCCAGTTACCTGACTTGAAATAAACTTATCTGAAAGTGGTGTTGGAAATAAGCATTTAAAGGCCCCTGTGTTAGAGGTTATTTGTCCTGTGACTTCTAGCTGTTCTTTAAGGTCTCCAGATCTTCACTTAGTCTGCTATGAATGACAAATATTTACTTTCTCCTCTATGTTAAAGCTGCCACAGGGTGACAAAGACACAGGGTTACTGTCAACTCTTTTAAATTCAGTTTTAAAAACTCACTTTCATAGAATTTTCTTATTGTAGTGATAAGTCCACAATTTTTTACAATTCCTTTTTTGGACCTCATAAATTATGTAGAGATTCATTTATATAAACTTAGTTTATTAAATGCTTTAAGATGTTCCCCACTATGTTTATAGATTTTCCATGTAAAGACTTCAAAGTGCAAATAATTTTTTAAAGTCTAATAATTTAAATTTATAAATACAATAATTCAGTGGATCTAAAGTTATCATAGATCTTCCAGACTTTTACATAAGGGTATTAATAATCTAACTTAAAATTATAACTCTAAATCAATTACCCAATTACACATTTCTAGTTACACTTAAAACACTGTCATTCTAATACTTAAAATTCTGTCACAAATTACACTCATATAAAATACCAAATACGCTGAGCTTCCTTTTCAAGCTAAAACAGTAGTAATGTATCAGATTATCTTGAATATTTGTATATTTAATTCTAACTCTTAGAAGGGTAGAGAGATGCATGCTCACTAAAGAAAGTTTAATCATCTTTGATTACCTGAGACTAACAAGATTTGTGTTTGATGAACCTGATATGTAGATGTTACAATGATATTTTCATAACTTCAATAGGGGAGTGGTCACTAAACCCACATCCTGAGATTGGAATTATAAATATTATATGGTTCTTCTCTCTAGTCACATAATTCTTCAGCTGCATTCAGGCTGATAAACTGATTAGATTTTCGATTGTTCAGATATATAAATATATTTCTCAATATAAGTGTAGAGCTCCTTGAACTTGACAGGTTTCTAAAAAGTGCCAATATAAAATACCTTTGCAGTTAATACAATCTTTCATTCTTTCATATTCTTAGGATCATACAACTAGTAAAAATACTGAAAAGAAAACCCAACAGAATTTTGGATATTTCACATGGCTTTATTAACTTGAGGCAATGCCCTTCTGTGTCATTCTACTGTCATCCCTACTTGAGTAAGAAAACATCTAATTAGGTGGACACCTCCAAACAAACAGTTAAAATTACTACTCAGTATCATGTGCCTTGATGAGATTGATGCATGGAGAAAAACACAATCTCATTCATGTAGTGTATCTTTAATCTATTAATGAGGAAACAATCACTGAAACCCAAACTGGGGATATTTTATAAAACACTGGCCTGTACTTTAAAAAATGGCAAAATCATAAATAAAAAAACAAATGTAAAGAATTGTTTCAGATTTTAAAAGAATAAAAGATGGCAATTAAATGCAATGAGTGCATGCATTGGAAGCAGTCAAAAACTAAATTGTTATAAAGAATATTATTAGAATAATTAGAAAAGTTGGAATAGGAATGGTATATTAATTATATTGTATTAATATCAATATTTCTTATTTTAATAATTGTTTTGTGGTTATATAAAAGAATATCATTAGACCTATAAGATATATGCAATATTTAGGGTTAAAGGATCATGGTGACTGAAAATGTATCAAATGTTAATAATTATGAATCTAGATGAAGAGTACATGGATATTCATTTTACAATTCTTGAACTTCAATAGATTTAAAATTGTTTTAATTTTTTTAAATAAAGAGCTGTTTAGCATTAAACATAAACATTTTCTGATTTTTTTGATAAAATGAGTCAATAGTATTCATCAATTTCTTTTAGACTCATTCATGCTCATTTTCTCTCTATAACTTTCTGTGTATCATTGTAGACACAGTTTGAATGCCTTTCTATAGTCTACAGGGACTACTCTCCTTTTTGAGCTCAAATTATTACAAATTTGGTCAGTGGTTTTCCTTTCAACTCTCATTAATTCTTTTGAATATTTTCTTGATTTCTAGAAAAAAAAATTAGTTCAGTCTTACCAAGAACCTACCTGGTCAGACACGGAGTCAGCCAATTTTCCAACAAATCTTATAGTGTAAGATAAGTGTTAGAGACCAGAATCTCTATGTGTCCATAGATGATCTATAGAACATCTATAGAATCTGAAAAAATAAAGCACATATATCACTGACTTACTATAAGGAATAAATGAAGTTATCTATATAAAGTACTAAGCACAGAATCTCATCCTTATTAAATACTCAATAAATTATTATTTCTCCTCCTTCGTGCTCCTACTCCTTTTTCTCCTCTTGTTATTACTGCTATTATTTCACTAAAATGAAAGCATTCAGAGAATCCTTGAAGGCAAGTGTCTCTATTAAAGAAGTATAAAGCTGTTCTGATTGGTCAAATAAGATGAAAACTCATAACTGACCATGCAATTTTATGAAAATGGAAGTTTCCTGTGACCTTAATCATGTTCCTTGATAAAGTAATGGGGACAAAAAGCCTAATTGAGGTGGTTTGGGGAGACAATTAGAAAAGAGAAAATGGAGACACCGAGTACAAACAAACAAAAGCAAAGAAATGAAGTGATAACTGGCAAAGGAAATGAGATAAAGAGAAGTATTTTTTGAGATGGGATAAATCATACTCTTATATACCATAATCATCCAATAGAACATGAAAAATAGACTATTATGATAAAGAAGGGGAAATTACTGGAGTGATGTTCTTGAAAAGGCAAGTAGAGGTGTCTTTAGCAGGCATGTAGGCCAGTAGAGGAAATGGATTTAGCTAAAAATAAGTATATAAGTAAATAAATAGTTAAGTAAGTAAGTAAGGTTCATTTATGTTAATTGGCTGGGTGGCAGGAGATGTCGGGCAGATGGCAGGGGTTAGGTAGACACAATGTGGGAATTTATGAAAGTTTTTTAAAGCAAGAAATGAATGGAAAATGAGTGCCTCACAGCCATACTCTCCAGATGGGCTGGAGAATCTTCCAGAGGACAAAGCCTAAATGTTACTTAGCCTGGAACAATGAGTCAATCCTGTTTGAGATTCCAGTAGAAGCCCCATTACTAGCTCTGTGCTCAGACACTAGAGATTGCACCCTTAACCCCTCTGATGGTTATGATTAGATGTCACTAGAACTGCTGCCGCTAGAATCACTGTCACTGCTCACACTGCCTCCAGTTGGCTTAGCCAGAGTCCAAGAAGAATACATGTGATTGGTAGAGTCCATGTCTCATGCACATAGCCTAGCTGCAAATGATGCTCTGAGACCCTGTAGCTAGCATTTTCTACCACTTTAATACTGGAAGACCAGATTTGCCTGGGAAGGTGGGGAGATTCCTCAAGTACAAAAAGCTTTCAAAGTTAGAGTACCAAAAATAATGATAAATTCCAAGATATATTATCACGTCCATTCTCAACAAACACCACCAACTATTGGGTTATTTCGGAAACAAATTCTAAATATATCATTTACCAGTAAATACTCTATTATGTATCTCTAAAATACGGTTTTTCAAAATACACCTAATATAATTAACACAGATAAAATAATTAATAATTTCTTGCTGCTATCAATGTAAATTTCTCCATCAATGTCTCTTTGTAGTTAATTTGTTTGAATCAAAATTCAAGCAAGGGTTCCCATTCTCTATTTTTTAACACCAATTTATTCATTGAAGAAATTGGGTTGTTTGCCCTGTAGACTTTCCTGCATTTTGAATTTGTTTAATCTGTAGCCTATGTGTTGTATAACCTGTTTTTCTGCAGTCTGCATTTTCTGGGAAGTTGCAATTAGATCTGAAAGCTTGATCATGTTCAGGTTTAATTTTACAGCAGGAATATTTCTTAATTGTGGTTGTGAATGTCCTACTGCATCACATCAGGAGGCACATAAAGTCTGCTTATCTCTTTTTTGTGATGGTCAGATTTATTGATGGTTTTAGATATTGTCAGACTTTCCCAATTCTTATAAAGTTCCCTATCAAATATTCACTTATTGGTTTTAGCAGCAGTCATTGATGACATTTGCCTATGTGGATTAAGAGTTACAAAATGGTGACCACTTTTTTAGATTAATAGATTGTCTATTTTAGAGAAATCTTGAGTGGAGCCTAAGAATTCCCAGGTAACACTGATAATGCTTCTTTGGAAACCAAACTTTGAAAATCAATGCTCTTGTGATAGTTTGCTGAGAATGATGGTTTCCAGCTTCATCCATTTCCCTACAAAGGACATGAACTCATCATTTTTTATTGCTGTATAGTATTCCATGGTGTATATGTGCCACAGTTTCTTATCGCAAGGACAAAAAACCAAACACTGCATGTTCTCACTCATAGGTGGGAATTAAACAATGAGAACACTTGGACACAGGAAGGGGAACATCACACACTGGGGCCTGTTGAGGAATGGGGGAAGTGGGGAGGGATAGCATTAGGAGATATACCTAATGTAAATGATGAGTTAATGGGTGCAGCACACCAACATGGCACATGTGTACATATGTAACAAACCTGCATGTTGTGCACATGTACCCTAGAACTTAAAGTATAATAAATATATATATATTTTAAAAATTTAAAAAAAATAAAATAAAAAAAGAAAATCAATGCTCCAAACCAAAGTCTGGGCCTGTGCTCAGCCGCACCATCTGGCCTTCAAGCAAGTTGGGCCATCCATGAAATTTCCTTCAAAACCATTCTGTAGAGCAGCATCATCCAATAGACATACAACACAGCCAAAAATGGTGATATTCTAATCTATCATTCTTTCTGCATTCACTAGCTAGACTTCTATAAAGAACTTTCCTACAGTATCTCTTTGGTGAGATGGAGTTGGGTCAGGAAAGGCAGCATAAATGCTTAATTCCTTTCGTTATTTACCAGTTTTCAGAACAATGAGCTGGTTTATAAAAATATTTATATTTTTTGGTATCATTGTGAGCCCTTGGGTTTTGTTATATTTGAAATGTTTCTATCCAGTGCAATTATTCTTGGTCAGAGTGCGTCCCTTCAAGTTGATTTCCGAGTCCTTTGGACATGACCCTAGCAGTCTTTGACAGATTCCTCCTTTCAGGTTCTAAAGATCTTCTGGGATTATCTTGTTTCCTTTTTCAAACCTGGAATCAATCATTTCTCCAAAGGCAATGGTTTCTTTTGTTGAGAAATTATATCTAGAGATTATAAGCTGTGTTGGTCATTGTATCTAGGCCTTTTCTCAGCTTGAACACAAAAAATATGCATGACCTGAAAAATACGTTGGTGCTTTATTTTTCCTAAGGAAAAAAAATTCATAATGAGTTTATATACTGACCTTTTTAATTCAAGTTTCAGATTATATAACTTTTACTTAATTTATTTGCTTTTTACTTATAATTTTTCTATTTTACAGTAAAAATCTTGGTTCTTAATGACATTAATACAATTGTTTAAATTATTAATATTTTTGCTTAATTGCCTAATCATGTGTATAAATACATAGTATTATACACATAGTATTTCCAAACAACAATAACAATATTATTATTAACAATGTTATTACTGACAATAATATTTTAGTTTTCTTTTTATTTATTTTTATCCTTAAGATATATCACACTAGGGACATATATTAAATTTTTGTGCTTTAAAGTCAATTGTAATAATTTATTTCTGTATCATTCAGTCATCAACTTAAAACACAATTTTTTAATCCTGCTCGTTCTGTATTAAAACACAATTTATTTTTGTTTCATTTTGTTTTAGACTTGAAGAGATTGATTTTTAATTTATTATTCTTAATTTTTAATTATAATGGAAACTTGATAGTTGTATATATTTACAGGGTACATGTGATATTTTGATACAAGCATACCATATGTAATGATCATATTAGGGTAATTGGGATATCCATCACCTCAACCATTTATCATTTCTTTGTGTTAGGAACATCCCAGTTCTACTTTTCTTATGTGTTTTAAAATATACAAAGAATTATTGTTAAATATAGTTACCCTATTGTGCCACTGAACACCAGATCTTGTTCTTTCTAATGGTATTTTTATACCCATTAACATCTCATCTAATTTTATTTTATATTTAAGAAAAATATTTATATAGTTTCAAAGTCAAATTTATAAGACAAGGTATAGCCAAAGAAATCTAGTGCTTATACCTATTGCTTTTATCCTTATTCTCCCTCCCCCTATATTAAGCATTTTTATGAGTTTTGGCTTACCCTTCCACTTTTTAATATGATGCTAAGATGAAGCAAAATATACACACTGCTCTGTACTTGTTTTGTTCCTGAAACACATATCCTTGAAATATGTCTTAACAGTAAACATATTTCTCATTTCCTTTTCTTTTTATATCCCATCATAAGTATGTGCCAGAATTTATTCAACCAGTTACCTATTGTATTAGGATTCCCCAAAGGAAAAACAGCAATAGAAGAAAGATAATTCTTTATTATAAATCTATACATACCTACATCTATGTCTTTATTTATATCATCATAAAGATATAGATGTAGGTATGTATAGATTCATAATAAAGAATTGGCTCATGTAACTATGGAAGCTGAAAAGTCCCAAGATCTGCAGTTAGCAAGCTGGAAACAGGAAAGCCAAACAAGGAAAGCCAATGGTGTAAGTTCCAATCCAAGGTCCTGAGAAGATTGATGTCCCAGCTCAAGCTGTGAGGCAGGAGAAGTTTCCCTCCTATGTAGCCTTTTTGCTCTATTCAGATGTTCAGTTGACTGAATGAGGTCCACGCACATTCGGGAGAGCAATCCACTTTACTCAGTCTGCCGATTAAAATGTCAATCTCATCCAGAAGCAACTTCACAGACATATCCAGAATGTTTCACTGAACATCTAGGCACCCTGTGATCCAGTCAGGTTGACATATAAAATTAACTCACTCTGCTACTGATGGGCATTTTGGTTGTTTCCAGGTGTTCAATTCCACTTTATATGCCCTTTAAGCTTGCTCATTCCTTGTGCCTTTATTCATGCTAGTCTCTGCTCCAAATATCTTTTTTTACTCTGCAGTATCTTACCCTTTCCCACTTTTCAAGGTTTATCTAAGAGCTGTCCCTTTAAAAACAAACAAACAAACAAACAAACAAACAAACAAAACTTCTTAGATTTAGATGTCCCCAGCTGGACATTGAAAGCACCAGTTCCTGAATAGAAGCATCCACCTCCCTCTGACCTCCTGCCATGAAAAGCATCCCATTGATTCATGTCTTTTATGATCATGGCCTTTTTCAGTAAGACTTAGATAGAGACAATATCTATAAAGTAGTCAGAAGAATTTGAGATGTAGCATTATCAGTAGGTTAAATATTTATTTATTTATTTTTGACACGGAGTCTCACTCTGTTGTCCAGGCTGGAGTGCAGTCACACAATCTCAGCTCACTGCAACCTCTGCCTCTTGGGTTCAAGCACATCTTGCACCTCAGCCTCCTGAGTAGCTAGGACTACAAGCAAGCACCAACACGGCCAGCTAATTTTTGTATTTTTAGTAGAGATGGGGTTCACCATGTTGGCGAGGTTGGTCTCGAACTCCTGACTTCAAGTGATCCAACCACCTTGGCCTTCCAAAGTGCTGGGATTAGAGGCATGAGCCACTGCTCCCAGCCACCAGTAGATTAAATATTCTGCCTACAGAGGTGAAAACTGTTGTTCTTGAAGGGAACTTTAACTTTTAGTTTCTAAAATTACCCAGCTTGACGTTTTCTGGGAGTTTACATTAAAGAGACTGGTATCACGAGGGTATATGAAGATGTAACTACAAAAGAAAATGTATGAATAAAAGAGTTTTTCAACATCCTTGGTTTATGTTGCGACTTTTGAGAAAGTTGTCAGTCCTATGAAAATGCTTTCTGCATGGTTCTCTGGAAGTGAAAATAAAATTAAAAGTTCCCCTGGTTAGAAGACAGTCTTCTTTTAAGAAATGAGCAGAGCTCCTTTTTGTGTTTCTTTACCCACTAAGTGGTAAGAGATACCCATCTGTTGCATTCTCTATTCTGGAATGTCTGAGTGATGTACACAGGGAAATATTCCTAGAGTGGCTGTTGGTAAGAGTGACTATGTTTGGCTTTTATGTAATATGTAAAGTGTACAGGTTTGCTTTTACTTGCTTAGACGGTCTCCTGGTATGTTACGTCCACCATTTTTGCAACTGAGGCCGCTGTCTCTCTTCAATTCCTGCTTACACCAGCCACATATATGCATCTTCCTAAGAGTCGTCTGCTCAATAAATGGCGTTAACTTAATTCGGAGGAAGTGGCAGGAAAGTGACAAACTCATTCATTGAGCAGAATCCCTGTGGAGGGCACTTAGACCATATGGACTGAGAGCCATAGTGATGTTCATACTCCCCTGGCAACCCAGAGAGCCTAGGTCTTGGAATCCAGTACAAGAAATTATTTAAAAAGAAAAAAGTCTCCACTTAGAAAAAATTTAGAGCAGCACTAATTTGTAACAGGAAAGAGCTATAAAATAACATCTAAGATTAGAGAATGGCTAAGAACACTATAGTGTCTTCTGTAAATGAACCTTGCACATTGTTTTATGTATCTTCAGATGCACTGTGAAGTGATTGTGGCATGGGTTTGAGAAAGAAGAAGTACAAAGAATGTGTGATATCTTTTAACTTCAGCAACATGAAATAAGCAGTTAAAAAGGGTTTGTCTTCCTGGGTAGTAGCCCAGTTCTAAGCCAGGGACTTTGGGATCCTCATAGAATGATGGCCCCAGGACTTGCCTGCTTACCCAGTGGTAAATGGATTCTGCCTGGATCCAGAAAATCCAGATTCAGTGACTTCAAATCTCAGAGACATACAGCCACAACAATTTATTTTTCTTGCTCACCGGTCTGTGGGTTCACTCTGCTTCAGCTGTGAGCTGAGTCTATATCTATTCCACAGTCTCCTCATTCTGACATGTATCCACATTCCTCACATAGTGGATGGTGGAATCACAGGAGTAGTAGGTAGCCTCTGCTTAGAGCTGGCATACTGTCTCTTCTGCCCATATTTCCATTGGCCAAAACAAATACCCAATATGAAGAGGTTAGGAAGTGAAGTCTCCCTGCTCAAGTGGAAGGCACAGAGAAGTCACATGGCAGAGAGCATGAATGTATAATTTCATTACAGGGAAGAAATGAGAAATTGGGTAATAAAATCTCAATCTACCACACAACTTGAGATCTTGAAAGAACAAATAAATAAACCTATGAATGTATCACTTTAAAGTTTTTACTCAAGAAAATCAAGGTGCTTAGCACTCTCCAGACTGAGCTCATCTGCCCCAATTTCCTCCTGTCCCTACAAGTAGCTACAACCCCAATGACATACTTACCATCTCAGAAGAAGCATTTGTTGGCTCACAGTTCCGTTGGTTCCAGGTGCGGAGTATGTGCACATAGTTCATGCACAACACTGTCTTTACCATCATTTGATTAGTTTTTTCCACATGGAGGTACAGGGGCAGGTTGAAATTTTCTATATTATGAGTGTGTGTATAAAACACATAGGTGATTAGTCCCTTCCCCCAGTACTTGGGTACAATGCCTGCCATTCTTGATTCTCCTGTTTGGTCCATCAAGACCCAGGACACAGGCCTCCCCTCTGGGCCCAGCAGACAAGTGCTAGAAAAGTTCTAGATACAACAGTGGATGAATTTCAGGCTCCTCTCCATCCCACCAAATTTCCAACTCTGAGTCATCAATTCAGCATGGCTTATGTCCAGGGAAGATTCTTTAAACATTTCTTGGTTGCTGTAGGGAACAAGGAAAAGGCAAAGTGAACCAAATGGCATTGAGTTGTTTTCAATAGGAAGTTAACCCTATGTTATTTGATCTTTAAAAACAAAACAAACAAACAACAACAACAACAACAAAAAAAAAACCTTGAATAGATCTTGTCATTCGCAGTGATGCTGGCAGTCATTATGCTAAGTGAAATAAGCCGGGTACAGAAAGACAAATAAATACTGCATCATCTCTCTTATATGTGGAATCTTAAAAAGTCAAACTCACAGAAGTAGAGAGTAGAATGGTGGTTACTGTGGGTTGGGGAGCAGCTTTGGGAGGGACTGGGGAGATATTGGCTAAAGGATACAATGTTTAATTAGGCAGGAGGAATAAACTTAAGACATTTATTGTATAACATGGTGACTATAGTTAATAACAATGTATTGTGTACTTGAAACTTGCTAAGAGAGTAGATTTTAAGTGTTTGCACCACAAAAAAATGATAAGTGTGGGAGGTAATGTGTATGTTAATTAGCTGGATGTAACCATTACACAGTGTACACATATTTCAAAACATAATCTTATATACAATAAATGTATATAATTCTTGTCAATTAAACAAATTTAAAAATAAAAATGAACTTAAAGTTCTAAAAAAAAAACCCTCTGAGGTAGGTAGGACAGAAATTTTGTACCAAGTTTTGTAAATAAGGAAGCCAAGAATATAGCTTCCATCTATTAAAGAGCATAGTTGGAACTTTGGAGTCCGTCTTTTAGAGTTCAAAATGGGCCTTGAGATCACTCAAGCCAATGGATTCATTTTACATGGGGAAGCTGAAGTCCACAGAAGTCAAATGACTTGGAAATCCTTTCACAAGGTAGCTTGAAGCACAGGTGAAACTAGTGCACACTTCTCCATACCCCATACTAGTTCTCTGCCCTTTGTCCTCTGATTTTCATAAATACACTGAGATTTTCTAGTTAAACCAAATATGGTCAAGTAGGTCTCATAATAGAGCTGTCATTATTTATCTTAAACATAAGATCCAGAATAATTTTTGTAATGAATGAGAATGTGATCCCAAGTTTTAACAGAAGAAAAGTTTCAGTGCATACAAAGGACTTTGCTGAAATGCTGGCTGTATGTAATTTTCAAAGCCTGGAGCTAACCTGATGTATGAAAACGGGTCTGAGTAATGAGACAGTACAGAAGAATCTCAGCATGTCTAGTTAGAAGCATGAGCTTACAGGCAGGCTGACTTGAATTTACATCCAAAGCTCTATCCTTTACCCACTGAGTAACTTTTGCCAGGTTAATTACTAGATGTGAGCTTCTATTTCTTTTTTTTAATTAATTAATTAATTTATTTATTATTATTATACTTTAGGTTTTAGGGTACATGTGCACAAGGTGCAGGTTAGTTACATATGTATACATGTGCCATGCTGGTGCGCTGCACCCACTAACTCGTCATCTAGCATTAGGTATATCTCCCAAAGCTATCCCTCCCCCCTCCCCCCCATAACAGTCCCCAGAGTGTGATGTTCCCCTTCCTGTGTCCACGTGTTCTCGTTGTTCAATTCCAACCTATGAGTGAGAATATGCGGTGTTTGGTTTTTTGTTCTTGCGATAGTTTACAGACAATGATGATTTCCAATTTCATCCATGTCCCTACAGAGGACATTAACTCATCATTTTTTATGGCTGCATAGTATTCCATGGTGTATATGTGCCACATTTTCTTAATCCAGTCTATCATTGTTGGACATTTGGGTTGGTTCCAAGTCTTTGCTATTGTGAATAATGCCGCAATAAACATACGTGTGCATGTGTCTTTATAGCAGCATGATTTATAGTCCTTTGGGTATATACCCAGTAATGGGATGGCTGGGTCAAATGGAATTTCTAGTTCTAGATCCCTGAGGAATCGCCACACTGACTTCCACAAGGGTTGAACTAGTTTACAGTCCCACCAGCAGTGTAAAATTGTTCCTATTTCTCCACATCCTCTCCAGCACCTGTTGTTTCCTGACTTTTTAATGATTGCCATTCTAACTGGTGTGAGATGGTATCTCATTGTGGTTTTGATTTGCATTTCTCTGATGGCCAGTGATGGTGAGCATTTTTTCATGTGCTTTTTGGCTGCATAAATGTCTTCTTTTGAGAAGTGTCTGTTCATATCCTTTGCTCACTTTTTGATGGGGTTGTTTGTTTTTTTCTTGTAAATTTGTTTGAGTTCATTGTAGATTCTGGATATTAGCCCTTTGTCAGATGAGTAGGTTGCGAAAATTTTCTCCCATTTTGTAGGTTGCCTGTTCACTCTGATGGTAGTTTCTTTTGCTGTGCAGAAGCTCTTTAGTTTCATTAGATCCCATTTGTCAATTTTGGCTTTTGTTGCCATTGCTTTTGGTGTTTTAGACATGAAGTCCTTGCCCATGCCTATGTCCTGAATGGTAATGCCTAGGTTTTCTTCTAGGGTTTTTATGGTTTTAGGTCTAACGTTTAAGTCTTTAATCCATCTTGAATTGATTTTTGTATAAGGTGTAAGGAAGGGATCCAGTTTCAGCTTTCTACATATGGCTAGCCAGTTTTCCCAGCACCATTTATTAAGTAGAGAATCCTTTCCCCATTGCTTGTTTTTCTCAGGTTTGTCAAAGATCAGATAGTTGTAGATATGCGGCGTTATTTCTGAGGGCTCTGTTCTGTTCTGTTGATCTATATCTCTGTTTTGTTACCAGTACCATGCTGTTTTGGTTACTGTAGCCTTGTAGTATACTTTGAAGTCAGGTAGTGTGATGCCTCCAGCTTTGTTCTTTTGGCTTAGGATTGACTTGGTGATGTGGGCTCTTTTTTGGTTCCATATGAACTTTAAAGTAGTTTTTTCCAATTCTGTGAGGAAAGTCATTGGTAGCTTGATGGGGATGGCATTGAATCTGTAAATTACCTTGGGCAGTATGGCCATTTTCACGATATTGATTCTTCCTATCCATGAGCATGGAATGTTCTTCCATTTGTTTGTATCCTCTTTTATTTCATTGAGCAGTTGTTTGTAGTTCTCCTTGAAGAGGTCCTTTGCGTCCCTTGTAAGTTGGATTCCGAGGTATTTCATTCTCTTTGAAGCAATTGTGAATGGGAGTTCACTCATGATTTGGCTCTCTGTTTGTCTGTTGTTGATGTATAAGAATGCTTGTGATTTCTGAACATTGATTTTGTATCCTGACACTTTGCTGAAGTTGCTTATCAGCTTAAGGAGATTTTGGGCTGAGACAATGGGGTTTTCTAGATATACAATCATGTCATCTGCAAACATGGACAATTTGGCTTCCTCTTTTCCTAATTGAATACCCTTGATTTCCTTCTTCTGCCTAATTGTCCTGGCCAGAACTTCCAACACTATGTCGAATAGGAGTGGTGAGAGAGGGCATCCCTGTCTTGTGCCAGTTTTCAAAGGGAATGCTTCCAGTTTTTGCCCATTCAGTATGATATTGGCTGTGGGTTTGTCATAGATAGCTCTTATTATTTTGAGATACATCCCATCAATACCTAATTTATTGAGAGTTTTTAGCATGAAGGGTTGTTGAATTTTGTCAAAGGCCTTTTCTGCATCTATTGAGATAATCATACGGTTTTTGTCTGTGGTTCTGTTTATATGCTGGATTACATTTATTGATTTGCATATACTGAACCAGCCTTGCATCCCAGGGATGAAGCCCACTTGATCATGGTGGATAAGCTTTTGGATGTGCTGCTGGATTCTGTTTGCCAGTATTTTATTGAGGATTTTTGCGTCAATGTTCATCAAGGATATTGGTCTAAAATTCTCTTTTTTTCTTCTGTCTCTGCCTGGCTTTGGTATTAGGATGATGCTGGCCTCATAAAATGAGTTAGGGAGGATTCCTTCTTTTTCTATTCATTGGAATAATTTCAGAAGGAATGGTACCAGTTCCTCCTTGTACTTCTGGTAGAATTCGGCTGTGAATCCATCTGGTCCTGGACTCTTTTTGGTTGGTAAGCTATTGATTATTGCCACAATTTCAGCTCCTGTTATTGGTCTATTCAGACATTCAACTTCTTCCTGGTTTAGTCTTTGGAGAGTGTATGTGTCGAGGAATTTATCCATTTCTTCTAGATTTTCTAGTTTATTTGCGTAGAGGTGTTTGTAGTATTCTCTGATGGTAGTTTGTATTTCTGTGGGATCGGTGGTGATATCCCCTTTATCATTTTTTATTGCATCTATTTGATTCTTCTCTCTTTTTTTCTTTATTAATCTTGCTAGTGGTCTATCAATTTTGTTGATCCTTTCAAAAAACCAGCTCCTGGATTCATTAATTTTTTGAAGGGTTTTTTGTGTCTCTATTTCCTTCAGTTCTGCTCTGATTTTAGTTGTTTCTTGCCTTCTGCTAGCTGTTGAATGTGTTTGCTCTTGCTTTTCTAGTTCTTTTAATTGTGATGTTAGGGTGTCAATTTTGGTTCTTTCCTGCTTTCTCTTGTGGGCATTTAGTGCTATAAATTTCCCTCTACACACGGCTTTGAATACATCCCAGAGATTCTGGTATGTTGTGTCTTGGTTCTCATTGGTTTCAAAGAACATCTTTATTTCTGCCTTCATTTCGTTATGTACCCAGTAGTCATTCAGGAGCAGGTTGTTCAGTTTCCACGTAGTTGAGTGGTTTTGAGTGAGATTCTTAATCCTGAGTTCTAGTTTGATTGCACTGTGATCTGAGAGATAGTTTGTTATAATTTCTGTTCTTTTACATTTACTGAGGAGATCTTTACTTCCAACTATGTGGTCAATTTTGGAATAGGTGTGGTGTGGTGCCTATTCGGGTGGAGAGTTCTGTAGATGTCTATTAGGTCCGCTTGGTGCAGAGCTGGGTTCAATTCCTGGGTATCCTTGTTGACTTTCTGTCTCATTGATCTGTCTAATGTTGACGGTGGGGTGTTAAAATCTCCCATTATTAATGAGTGGGAGTCTAAGTCTCTTTTTAGGTCACTCAGGACTTGCTTTATGAATCTGGGTGCTCCTGTATTGGGTGCATATATATTTAGGATAGTTAACTCTTCTTGTTGAATTGATCCCTTTACCATTATGTAATGGCCTTCTTCGTCTCTTTTGATCTGTGTTGGTTTAAAGTCTGTTTTATCAGAGGCTAGGATTGCAACCCCTACCTTTTTTTGTTTTCCATTTGCTTGGTATATCTTCCTCCATCCTTTTATTTTGAGCCTATGTGTGTCTCTGCATGTGAGATGGGTTTCCTGAATATAGCACACTGATGCATCTTGACTCTTTATACAATTTGCCAGTCTGTGTCTTTTAATTGGAGCACTCAAGGAGGCCTGCCTGCCTCTGTAGGCTCCACCTCTGTGGATAGGGCACAGACAAACAGAAAGACAGCAGTAACCTCTGCAGACTTAAATGTCCCTGTCTGACAGCTTTGAAGAGAGCAGTGGTTCTCCCAGCATGCAGCTGGAGATCTGAGAACGGGCAGACTGCCTCCTCAAGTAGGTCCCTGATGCCTGACCCCCAAGCAGCCTAACTGGGAGGCATCCCCCAGCAGGGGTAGACTGACACCTCACACAGCTGGGTACTCCAACAGACCTGCAGCTGAGGGTCCTGTCTGTTAGAAGGAAAACTAACAAACAGAAAGGACATCCACACCAAAAACCCATCTGTACATCACCATCATCAAAGACCAAAAGTAGATAAAATCACAAAGATGGGGAAAAAACAGAGCAGAAAAACTGGAAACTCTAAAAAGCAGAGCACCTCTCCTCCTCCAAAGGAACGCAGTTCCTCACCAGCAACGGAACAAAGCTGGATGGAGAATGACTTTGACGAGCTGAGAGAAGAAGGCTTCAGATGATCAAATTACTCCAGCTACAGGAAGATATTCAAACCAAAGGCAAAGAAGTTGAAAACTTTCAAAAAAATTTAGAAGAATGTATAACTAGAATAACCAATACAGAGAAGTGCTTAAAGGAGCTGATGTAGCTGAAAACCAAGGCTCGAGAACTACATGAAGAATGCAGAAGCCTCAGGAGCCAATGCGATCAAATGGAAGAAAGGGTATCAGTGATGGAAGATGAAATGAATGAAATGAAGTGAGAAGGGAAGTTTAGAGAAAACAGAATAAAAAGAAATGAGCAAAGCCTCCAAGAAATATGGGACTATGTGAAAAGACCAAATCTTGTCTGATTGGTGTACCTGAAAGTGACGGGGAGAATGGAAACAAGTTGGAAAACACTCTGCAGGATATTATCCAGGAGAACTTCCCCAATCTAGCAAGGCAGGCCACTGTTCAGATTCAGGAAATACGGAGAACGCCACAAAGATACTCCTCGAGAAGAGCAACTCCTAGACACATAATTGTCAGATTCTCCAAAGTTGAAATGAAGGAAAAAATGTTAAGGGCAGCCAGAGAGAAAGGTCGGGTTACCCTCAAAGGGAGGCCCATCAGACTAACAGTGGATCTCTCGGCAGAAACTCTACAAGCCAGAAGAGAGTGGGGGCCAATATGCAACATTCTTAAAGAAAAGAATTTTCAACCCAGAATTTCATATCCAGCCAAACTAAGCTTCATAAGTGAAGGAGAAATAAAATCCTTTACAGAAAAGCAAATGCTGAGAGATTTTGTTACCACCAGGCCTGCCCTAAAAGAGCTCCTGAAGGAAGCACTAAACATGGAAAGGCACAACCAGTACCAGCCACTGCAAAATCATGCCAAAATGTAAAGGCCATCGAGACTAGGAAGAGACTGCATCAACTAACGAGCAAAATAACCAGCTAACATCATAATGACAGGATCAAATTCACACACAATATTAACTGAGCTTCTATTTCTGACTCTATAAAGTTAATGGGTATGAAATGCTTTGAAATTTGTAGCATTTTGGACAAATAAGTGTGACACACAAAAGGATAAAAGCACTTTCAGTTATATAAACCAAAAACAGTCCCTGGAGTGACAGACACCTGTGAAAATTACCTAGAAATAAATAAAATGGGGCTTAAAATCAAGAGGCCTAGAAGCAGATGAACATGACCTCAACTCTAGCCCTACTTTGTGCTTGCTTTGTAACCTCATGCAAGTTCCCCTTGCTCTCTGAGGTCCATTCTGCTCACCTGAGTAATCCTCAGAAAGTTTGTGAGGATAGACAAAGATTATCTGCTTAATCAAAATTTAGTCATGCTCCTGAACCTTCTCCTAGGCCCATCTGTGTGCTTCCTCATAAAATCCAGCTTTATCAAACAACCTTGCTAAGTCAGTTTAGCAATAATCCACCACCCTCAATATTTCATCCTCCACCATCCCCCAGGTGATGTCTCATCAGCTCGGCCTGTCTTCAGCAAGAATTCTTTTAGGGCAGTTTAGCCAAAATTCCCTTTACTTCTGATATTTCTTCTGAGTCATTTTCCATCCACTGACTTACACCCTGCTCCTTGGCTATAAAAATTTCTACTTGCCCAAGCAGTATTCAGAGTTAACCCCAATCTCTCTCCCCTATGGCAAAGTCCCATTGCAGTGGTCCCTATACCATTGCAATAATCCTGAATGAAGTCTTCCTTACCAAGCTTTGCAAATATTATTGAATATTTTTTCCTTTGACAGGATGAAAAGAGATAATGTATGCACAGCACAGGAACAAAGTGTGTCATCAGTAAATAATTACGTTCACTATGATTAACCAGTTGGATGGGATCTTCTCATATGTTTAATTGAACCAGCAGGCAAATGGAATTATCTTTACAGTGACTCTCTTGACTGCCAACTCCACTGGGACACATCTGATGTTTAGGATGCAGAATGTGTGTGTGTGTATGTGCACATGCATGTTTGAGGTAGCTTTTATGTCACTCACATGTCACTGGGTTTAGCAACATGTGATGCCATTTTCTTTTCATCAAGCAGAGAAGGAAGCAGTTTCTTCAGTTTCCAGACATAAAGGTGAGTCGTTCCGGTCATGAGACAGTGAGAGACTTGGCAGCTGCCACATTCTTAATCACTTCATTTAAGCTGTACTGAGTCACTATAAGGGAAACAAAAGAGAATGTGTATGTCCAGAGAGAACTCAGGGGAAGTCTGTAGGTAGAATGCACACATTCCACAAACATTTGCTGAGTACAATGTTAGGCACTATGCTGTTTGATATACAAGGGTGTACAAAACAGGCAATCCCTGACCTTACAGATCTAATTAATAAATAGTCTAATAAGAGAGACAGATATCACATGTGCAACCACATAAATAAATGCATACTTAGAAATTGTGGGCTGGGCACAGTGGCTCACACTGTAATTCCAGCACTTTTGGAGGCTGAGGCAGGTGGATCACTTGAAGGCATGAGTTTGAGACCAGCCTGGTCAACATGGTGAAACCCCTTTTCTACTAAAAATACAAAAATTAGCCAGGCATAGTGGTGAGCACCTGTAATCCCAGCTACTCAAGAGGCTGAGGCAGGAGAAGCTTGAACCCGGGAGGCAGAAGTTTCAGTGAGCTGAGACTATCCCACTGTACTCCAGCTTGGGCAACAGAGCAAGACTCCATCTCAAAAAAAAAAAAAAAACAAAAACTGTGGTGCTTTAAGGGGAAAAGTGCAAGTAGCTACAAATCAATATAAAATAGAGTCTCAATTCACTTGAGGGAGTTGCAGGAGGTCCCTCTTAGAAAGGTAGGTAAGATGTTCTAGGCAGTGGCATGAAAAATAGATGGGATTCAGAGGTACAGATGGGTTTAGAGGTCCAGTTTTACCCTGAAATAACTTTGACTCATTCAGGTGATCACTTGACCACCTGAACTGCTGTCCTGCTTATTCACAGAGCTGTATTCAAAAGCAAATGAGATGCTTTCTGTCAAAGTGTTACATAATCTATAAGTGCTTTTTATCTTATTCTTTAAAATAAATGCCAGAAAGAAACCCTTGATCAATTCTACAACTACAAGGTTTCTAGGGGATCACAGCAAATCTGAAAATGACATTACCAACCCTATGTCAAATTGAGTAAGTTTCTTCCTCAATTCCTCACCCTCCCACCCACTCCCATTCCCACTCTTCTGTTTGCACTGCCCTATATTCAAAAGCACAAATTCCTCAAAGACACCTTCCAGTGTTCCACCTATCATAGAGCCTTCCTTAATACACTAGATTGGAAAATGATTTATCTCTCCTCTGAAATTCTCCAGCACTTTACCCATACCTTTCTGGGAACTTCCTGGTCTACCTTGTTTCAAATTGTTTTCTGCACAGTTGGTGGCATAGGTAGGTAGCTGACTTCAAGGGAAAGATTGCCTTGCTCCTGGATGACTAAAAGCCAGTGCTCAGAATTAAAGCACTGATGGGGACCTTGAACTCGGGTTAAGCAGCTGAGAAGAACTCTAATGGGGACATTTTCTTTCTTAATGCTACAGGTAAATAAGCCCATTTATTTTTATCTGTTTTGTATTTATAATCTGGTAAAGAGAAAAAGGAGCTTTCCAGGAAGAAAAGAATCTAGAAAAGAGGGATTAAAAATGAGATGAAGGCTAGGCACACTGGCTTACACCTGTAATCCCAGCACTTTGGGAGGTCAAGGTGAGAGGATCACTTGAGGCCAGTTCAAGATTAGCCTGGGCAACATAGTGAGACGCTGGTCCCTACAAAAGAAAATTTTTTTAAATTTAGCCAGGCATGATGGCATGGGCTTGCAGTTCCAGTTACTTGGGAGGCTGAGGTGGGAGGATCACTTGAGCCCAGGATTTTGAGGTGGCAATGAGCCATGATCATGTTACTGCACTCCAGCCTGGGTAACAGAGCAAGACTCTGTTTCTAAAATAAAATTAAAAGTAAACAAGTAAAAGTAGATGCAAAAAGGTCATGAAAAAATTTCTCCAGAAGGCTAGGCATGGTGGCTTATGCCTGTAATTCCAACACTTTGGGAGGGTGAGTTGGGAGAATCACCTGAGACCAGCAGTTCAAGACCTGCCTGGACAACATAGTGAGACTCTGTCTCCATTTAAAAAAAAAAAAACCTAAGAAAAAACATAAAAAATTTCTCCAGAGACCTCTGTGGTTTTTCAGGGATGGCATAAATGACATTAGAGGGTGATGTCAGTGGGAATGATGGAATAAGGGCCTCTAAAAATCCTCTCCTTCATGAAAGTGACAAGAACACTGAAAAAAGCCAAAACAAACATTTTCCAAAACTCTAAACATTAACCAAAAATTTGCAACAATCTGAAGAAGATTTATTCCAGAGAAACAGCTGAATCTGTTTGTTTTTTTGTCCATGACCTGTTGAAAAAGCAGCTGAAACTTTCTGAGAATAGTGAGCTTTGTGATATTGTGACCTGCCCTATCCGTGGTGTCCTCTCCACAGCTCCGTGGTATAAACCAACAGTCCTACAATCATGGTGAAAGCCAGGAGCCTAGCAACTATTGGACAGGCAGTATGGGTTTGGAGCTCCCTGAAAGCAACATTCTCAGAGGTTTGTTGCTATTTGACCTGTCTGACAGTTCCCTGTGAACCCCAATGCTCACAGCTTTTTTTCAGATGATCTTAGTCAGGGCTTGCTTACTGTGCAAAGCCATTTCCCCCAGTCATCTGCTGAAAACAGTCAGCATCAATTAATACATCATAGCTGCCTGACATGGCAATGACATTTAGGGCAAACAAAAACCTAAACAAAACATTTAAAAGGATCAGCTGGGGGATAAGATGTCCATAGACAGCTTTGAAAGCTCTGACAAATTTCTAAGAATCTAGAAGGCTACATGTTTGCATATAGCTGTGGACATGCCCAGGGAAGTACGAGAAGACTCTAACAAGATCTCCGATCCAATTGACCTTGAGGCTGTACACACACAGGAAATGAAGGTTAAGGCAGAGTTGTAAACTACCTGCCTAAAAACTGAAAGCATGACCTAATACAAACACAAAGCCCCTCAGCAAAGGCTAGGAGGTGAATGGTTCCAGGCATTTAAGGATTGCTAAGCTAATTGATCACAGACTTCAGTGGTCACTTTATGAGTATACTTAAAACAACTTAACTGTACACTTTACAAGGGTAAAGTTTATGGATGGATTATACTGCAATAAAAAAACTATTCATAACTAATGCACAAAAGATAAGCAAGCTAAAGCAATAATTGGCAAAGGTATGATAGGCAATGCATAGGAGAAATATGAGTGGTCAAAAAACATATGCAAACTTATGATCATCAATCTTATGAGAAATCATTAATTTTCTATTAAATGAGATTTTAAAAGGAAGAATTACAGAGCCTACTCTCTGACACTGGCCCTTGAACTAAGCAGCCAGTTTTACTTCTCCCTACTTGGAGGAAGGTAATACCTAAAGTCTTTGGTCTTGATCTTGTCCAAAGACTCCCCCACTGATACCCACAAATATATAAATTTGCATAAACCTCTTTGCCCCTATCATTGGCTGACTAGAATAAATACCACACACAAGCCAGCCTGGTACCAAATTTTATGCCCCCACCTTGGTTCCCAAAGGTTGTGCCCACACCAGGCCTATCTCTTTCCCACAAATGACACCCAACATTCCTTCAACTTGAGTCTACGAATGTTGCTTCCTCTTAATGATGCCTGGCTGGCCAAGGACCTCTGGTTAAATCCTCTGCATTCTTGGAATAGATTTGGTATGTGTTGGTGTAGTGATCAAGGTCATCTGTCATCTCCTGGATGGCTCCAAAAAAGAAAAAGAACAGACTTTGAAACACTAGAGAACCTATGCAGATAGAAAAGTTGTTCATCCCAACTCTGACACAAATATCACCAAAAAATGAGCTCATGTCCCAGTTAGAGAACAGTCACTCCTACCTGGTCTTGTGGCCAGATGAGGACTGCGTTGAAATTAGGCACCTGTCCACTCGTACCTGAAGCTTGAATGCATTCCTCTGCTTTATATGGAAAACAGTACCATAAATCTGCAGCAGCTCAAAGAATAGGAAGAGTCAAGACCCTGGGAAAAGCAACAAAGCATTCTTCAATAAATTCACAGACTCTTATGGCTGCCAGTGTTGGAGTCTGTGTACAGCATATTCACCAACTGGTATCTGCTTGAAGAGCTTGAGTACAGGGAATTTGCTACTTTCAAAGGCAACCAAATATGCCCTTGTTCAGCTCTAACAATTTTTAAAAACATTTGTCATTTTTAACTGGTATTCTACCTCTTTCGTTTTTCTTTTTAATCGCAGTCTGGGGCCATGGAGAATCATCATTCATTTTCACCCTATGGAACTTGATGTGGCTGAAAGCCACTGCCTTAGTAATAACTATGATTCTTCAGTAAGCAAACCTTATATGCCAGGCACAGTCCTAGGCACTTTACTTGCATTATCTAATTTAATTCTTTTTTTAATATACTTTAAGTTCTGGGATACATGTACAGAATGTGCAGGCTTGTTACACAGGTATACATGTGCCACGGTCGTTTACTGTACCCATCAACAAGTCATCTACATTAGGTATTTCTCCTAATGATATCCTTACCCTAGCCCCCCACTCCCCGACAGGCCACAGTGTGTGGTGTTCCCCTCCCTGTTTCCATGTGTTCTCATTGTTCAACTCCCACTTATGAGTGAGAACATGCAGTGTTTGGTTTTCTATTCCTGTGTTAGTTTGCTGAGAATAATGGCTTCCAGCTTCATCCATGTCCCTGCTTATCCTTTTTTATAGCTGCATAGTATTCCATGATGTATATGTGCCTCATTTTCTTTTTCCAGTCTACCACTGATGGGCATTTGGGTTGGTTCCAAGTCTTTGCTACTGCGAATAGTGCTGCAAAGGGATTGCTGGGTCAAGTGGTATTTCTGGTTCTAGATCCTTGAGGAATCACCACACTGTCTTCCACAGTGGTTGAACTAATTTACATTCCCACCAACAGTGTAGAAGCATTCCTATTTCTCCACATCCTCTCCAGCATCTGTTGTTTCCTGGTTTTTTAATGATTGCCATTCTAACTGGCATGAAATGGTATCTCATTGTGGTTTTGATTTGCCTTTCTCTAATGACCAGTGATGATAAGCTTGTTTTCATATGTTTGTTGGCCACATAAATGTCTTCTTTTGAGAAATGTCTGTTCATAACCTTCGCCCAATTTTGATGGGGTTGTTTTTTTCTTGTAAATTTGTTTAAGTTCTTTGTAGATTCTGGATATTAGCCCTTTGTCAGATGCATAGATTGCAAAAATTTTCTCCCATTCTGTAGGTTGCCTCTTCACTCTGATGATACTTTCTCTTGCTGTGCAGAAGCTCTTTAGTTTATTTAGATCCCTTTTGACAATTTTGGATTTTGTTGCCGTTGCTTTTGGTGTTTTAGTCATAAAGTCTTTGCCCATGCCCAGGTCCTGATGGTATTTCCTAGGTTTTCTTCTAGGGTTTTTTTTTTTTTTTTTTTATGGTTTTAGGCCTTATGTTTAAGTCGTTAATCCATCTTGAGTTAATTTTTGCATAAGGTGTAAGGAAGGGGTCCAGTTTCAATTTTCTATATATGGCTAGCCAGTTTTCCAAATATCATTTATTAAATAGGGAATCCTTTCCCCATTTCTTGTTTTTGTCAGGTTTTCAAAGATCAGATGGTTGTAGATGTGACATTATTTCTGAGGCCTCTGTTCTGTTCCATTGGTCTATATATCTGTTTTGGTGACAGTACCATGCTGTTTTGGTTTCTGTAGCCTTGTAGTATAGTTTAAAGTAAGGTAGCATGATGCCTCCAGCCTTGTTCTTTTTGCTTAGGATTGTCTTGGCTATATAGGCCCTTTTTTGGTTTCATATGAAATTTAAAGTAGTTTTTTCCAATTCTGTGAAGAAAGTCAATGGTAGCTTGATGGAGATAGCATTGAATCTATAAATTACTTTGGGCAGTATGGCCATTTTCACAGTATTGATTCTTCCTATCCATGAGCACAGAATGCTTTTCCATTTGTTTGTGTCATCTCTTATTTTGTTGAGCAGTGGTTTGTAGTTCTCCTTGAAGAGGTCCATCACATCCCTTGTAAGTTGTATTCCTAGGTATTTTATTCTCTTTGCAGCAACTGTGAATGGGAGTTCACTCATGATTTGGCTCTCTATTTGTCTATTATTGGTGTATAGAAATGCTTGTGATTTTTTCACCTTGATTTTGTATTCTGAGACTTTGCTGACATTGCTTATTAGCTTAATGAGATTTTGGGCTGAGATGATGGAGTTTTCTAAGTATACAATCATGTCATCTGAAAACAGAGACAATTTGACTTCCTCTCTTCCTAATTGAATATCCTTTATTTCTTTCTCTTGTCTGATTGCCCTGGCCAGAACTTCCAATACTATGTTGAATAGGAGTGGTTAGAGAGGCCATCATTGTCTAGTGCCAGTTTTCAAAGGGAATGCTTCCATCTTTCTCCCATTCAGTATGATATTGGCTGTGGGTTTGTCATAAATAGCTCTTATTATTTTGACATATGTTCCATCAATACCTAGTTTATTGAGAGTTTTTAGCATGAATGGGTGTTGAATTTTATCAAAGGCCTTTTCTGCATCTGTTTAGATAATCATGTGATTTTTGTCATTGGTTCTGTTTGTGTGCTGGATTACATTTATTGATTTGCATATGTTGAACCAGCCTTGCATCCCAGGGATGAAGCCGACTTGATTGCAGTGGATAAGCTTTTTGATGTGCTGCTGAATTTGGTTTGCCAGGATTTTATTGAGGATTTTTGCATTGAGGTTCTCTCTGCCGGGTTTTGGTATCAGGATGATGCTGGCCTCATAAAATGAGTTAGGGAGGAATACCTCTTTTTGTATTTTTTGGAATAGTTTCAGAAGGAAATGTACCAGCTCCTCTTTGTACCTCTGGTAGAATTCAGCTGTGAATCTATCTGGTCCTGGGCTTTTTAGGGTTGGTAGGCTATTAATTACTGCCTCAATTTCAGAACTTGTTATTTGTCTATTCAGGGATTCGGCTGTTTTCTGGTTTCATCTTGGGAAGGTGTATGTGTCCAGGAATTTCTCAATTTCTTCTAGATTTTCTAGTTTATTTTGCATAGAGGTGTTTATAGCATTTTTTGATGGTAGTTTGTATTTCTGTGGGATCAATGGTGATATCCCCTTTATCATTTTTTATTGTGTCTATTTGATTCTTCTATCTTTCCTTCTTTATTAGTCTGGCTAGCAGTCTATCTATTTTGTTAATCTTTTCAGAAAACCAGCTCCTGGATTCATTGATTTTTTTAAGGGTTTTTCACACTTCTATCTCCATCAGTTCTGCTCTGATCTTAGTTATTTCTTGTCTTCTGCTAGCTTTTGAATTTGTTTGCTCTTGCTTCTGTAGTTCTTTTAATTGTGATATTAGGGTGTCGATTTTAGATCTTTCTCATTTTCTCCTGTGGGCATTTAATGCTATAAATTTCCCTCTAAACACTGCTTTAGCTGTGTCCCAGAGAATCTAGTACCATGTGTCTTTATTCTCATTGGTTTCAAGGAACTTATTTATTTTTGCCTTAATTTCATTATTTACCCAGTAGTCCTTCAGGGGCCGGTTGTTCAGTTTCCACGTAGTTGTGTGGTTTTGAGTGAGTTTCTTAATCCTGAGTTCTAATTTGATTGCGCTGTGGTCTGAGAGACTGTTTTTTATTATTTCCATTCTTTTTCATTTGCTGAGGAGTGTTTTACTTCCAATTATGTGGTCAATTTTAGAATAATTGTGATGTGGTGCTGAGAAGAGTGTATATTCTGTTGATTTGGGGTGGAAAGTTCTGTAGATGTCCATTAGGTCTGCTTGGTCCAGAGCTGAGTTCAAGTCCTGAATATCCTTGTTAATTTTCTGTCTCGTTGATCTGTCTAATGTATACAATGGGGTGTTAAAGTCTCGCAATATTATTGTGTGGGAGTGTAAGTCTCTTTCAGGTCTCCAAGAACTTGCTTTTTGTATCTGAGTGCTCCTGTATTGGGTGCATATATATTTAGGACAATTAACTCTTCTTGTTGCATTGATCTCTTTACCATTATGTAATGTCCTTGTTTGTCCTTTTTAATTTTTGTTGGTTCGAAGTCTGTTCTATAGAGACTAAGATTGCAACCCCTGCTTCTTTTTTTTTCTTTCCATTTGCTTAGTAAACCTTCCTCCATCCCTTTATTTTGAGCTTATGTGTGTTTTTGCACGTGACCACTGTTCTGTGTAGTGACTGCACTGTGCTGGGGGTCCACAAAAGACCCCCTTGCCCTTTTACTCTCCAGAGCCTGGAGGCAGCAAAGGCAAAGGCTGCAAAACAGCAAAGATGGCAGCCTGCCCCTCTCTCTGGGGGCTCTGTCTCAGGCAGTTATAGAGCCCTTGCTGGCCCAAAAACCCTGGTGGAGATGGCTGAAGTCCATGGTTGGGAGGTCCTCCTGCTCAGTAAGGAGAAATGGGACCAGGAAACTGTGTAAAACAGTCTGGCTGCTTTTCCACAGGGCAGCTGCACTGTGATAGAGATCTGCCCCAGTCCCTAGTCTCCTCAGACTCCCCAAAGCCCAAAGGCAGCAGCTGCAAAGGATGCAAAGCAGCAAAGATGGCAGGCTGTTTCTCCCTCTGGGAGCTCCATCTCAGGGAGGTGTGGAGCCCTTGCTGACCCAAAAACCCTGGTGGAGGTGGCTGGAGTCCCTGGTTGGGAGATCCTTTCCAGTGAGCGGAAACAGGGTTGGTGACCCATATAAAGAGCAGTCAGACTGCTTTTCCAAAGGGCAGCTAGGCTGTGCTGGGAATCTCCTCCAGTCTGCTCCAGTCTCTAGTTACCTTGGACTCCCCAGAGCCAGAGGGCAGCAGCAGTGATGGCTGCAAGACAGCAAAGATGGTGGCCTTCTTCTCTCTCTCTGGGAGCTCTGTTTCATGGAGGTGTGGAACTGCTACTGACTGAGAACACCACTGGGGCTTGCCTGAAGTCCTTGTTCAGGAGGACTCACACAGTGAGGAGAAACAGGATTCAAGACCCATGCAAACCATAATCTGGCCACTTCTCCACAGGGTGGCCATGCTGTGCTGGCCTCAGTCACCTCAGACACATTAGATCCCAAAGGTGGCAACAGCCAACTCCAGGAAACAGCAAACACAGCAGCCTGTGCCTCCCTCTGTCTCAAATTAAAAAAGAAAGAAAGAAAGAAATATGGGATGATGTAATGTGACCAAATGAATGAATTATTGACATTTCTAAGAGAGAAGAAGAAGTAAACAACCTGGAAATATCTGAGCAAAAAAATTAAGAAGATTTCTCTGTTCTTGGTAGAGGTAGACATCCAGATACAAGAAATCCAGAGAACACCTGTGAGATGCTATACAAAATGAACATCATCGAGGCATATAGTTCTTAGACCGTCCAAGGTTAATGCTAAAGAAAAAAAATCTTAAAGGCTGCTAGAGAAAAAGGTCAAATCATATACAAAGGGAACCCCATCAGGCTAACAGTAGACTTCTCAGCAGAAACTTTACAAGCCAGGAGAGACTGGGGGTATATTTTCAGCATTCTTAAAGAAAAGAAATTTCAACCAAGAATTTCATATCCTGCCAAACTAAGCCACATAAACTAAGGAAAAATAAAATTTTTCCATTTAAGCCAGCATTAAGGGAGTTAGTTACCACTAGACCAGCTTTACAAGAGATCCTTAAGAGGGTTGTAAACATGGAAATGAGAAAACAATACCTGCTACCACAGAAACATGCTTAAGTACATAGCCCAGAGACCCTATAAAGCAACCATAGAATCAAAACTACAAAGCAACCAGCTAACAACTTCATGATATGATCAAAACTTCACATATCAAAATTAATATTGAATATCAATGGTCTAAACTCCCCACTTTAAAAAGCACACTATCGCCAGTTGAATAAAAACAAAAACCAAGACTCATCCATCTGCTGCCTTGGAGAGACCCATCTCACACATAATGACACCCATAGGCTCAAAGTAAAGGGTTGGAGAAAGATCTGTCACACACATGGAAAACAAAAAAGAGCAGGGTTCACTATTCTTATATCAGATAAAACAGACTTTAAACCAGCAACAGTAAAAAAGGACAAAGAAGGTCATTACATTGTGATCAAGAGTTCAATTCTACAAGAAAGCTTAACTTTTCTAAATACATATGCACCTGACAGCACAGCACCCAGATTCATAAAACTACTACTTCTAGACCCACAAAAACACTTATACAGACCCACAATAATAATGGGGGACATCAACATCCCATTGACAGCATTAGATAGATCATTGAGGCAGAAAACTAA
This sequence comes from Pongo abelii, assembly GCF_028885655.2. Lineage (NCBI taxonomy): Eukaryota > Metazoa > Chordata > Mammalia > Primates > Hominidae > Pongo > Pongo abelii. The sequence continues at coordinate 16,710,718 of NC_071994.2, forward strand.
CAAAAAAATCTGGACTTAAATTCAGCACTTGACCAATTGGAACTAATAGACATCTACAGAACAGTCCATTCATCCATTGTAAAATATACTTTCCTCTCACCTGAACACGGAATATATTCCAACATCAACCACATGCTCAGCCATCATGCAAGTCTTAATAAATTTTAAAAAAAAGCTCAAATCATACCATCTATACTCTCAGACTACAGTGGGATAAAAATAGAAACTGATACCAAGAAGATCTCCCAAAACCACACAATTACAAGGAAATTAAACAGCTTGCCCCAGAATGACTTTTGGGTAAACAATAAAATTAAGGCAGAAATTACAGCAGAAACTGGGTATCCACCCAAACAAAAAGAAATTGTTATATCAAAAAGCCACTTGCAGTATGTTTATAGCAGCAGTATTCACAATAGCAAAGTCATGGAATCAACCTAGGTGCCCATCAGTGGTGGACTGGATAAAGATGGTACATATTCACCATGGAATACTATGCAGCCACTAAAAGAGCAAAAGCAGGCCCTTTGCAGCAAAATAGATAGAGCTTGAGGCCACTTTCCTGAGTGAATTAATGCAAAAACAGAAAATCAAATACCACATTTCCACTTATAAGTGGGAGCTAAACAATGGGTATACACGGACATAAAGATGGAAACAATAGACACTGGGGACTCCAAAATGGGGGAGGAAGGGGAGTAGGGGTTGAAAAACCACCTATTGGGTCTGGTGTTCACTACTTGGGTGATGGGTTCAATGGAAGCTCAAACTTCAGCAGTATACAGTTTATCTATGTAACAAAGCTGCACATGTACCCCCTGATTATATTTTTTAAAAAGTCAGGAGTGGTGGAATTTGCCTGTAGTCCTAGCTACTTGGGAGGCAGGCAGGAGGATCACTTGAGCCCAGAAGCTGCAGTGAGCTGTGATCGCTCCACTGCACTCCAGCTGGGTGACAGAACGAGACTCTGTGTCTAAAAACAGAAAAGAATAGACGATAGATGATAGATAGATAGATAGATAGATAGATAGATAGATAGATAGATAGATAGATTCATTGGTTGAATTTGATTCCCCTCTTTCCTAGTAAAATCTTTGGTGATTCCTGATTTCCTTTTTATCTTTGAGTTTGGAAATTCCTATTCATACTTAAGAAAATGACTCTTGCATGCCCCTGGTATTCTGGGGAATGGAACAGATTATGTTCCAAATTGTGGCAATTATTTGCCATTGCTGTGTGAGTCCCTCCCCTCATCCAAGGGTCAGTAGTCCTTGTTATTTCTTCAACTGCCTAATAGTTCAACTGGCAGTGCTCCCACTTGCAAAATGCTTAGCAAAAATCAAAATGGAGTCAAGGGTCAACTCACCAAGTTATGCATAAACTAGCTCTGATAAATAACAGCCCTGAGTGAAATTTGTTCCAACTTGTACGTCTGTTGATTTTGAGCTGGTCCTGCTCTTCTTGCCTTTCAAACACACCTTTCACTCATGTATTACAGGTGGTGATGGGTTTAATGGAAGCCCAAACCTCAGCAATACACAATTTATCTATGTAACAAAGCTGCACACGTACCCCCGGTTATAAAAAATAAGTCAGGAGTGGTGGCATTTGCCTGTAGTCCTAGCTACATGGGAGGTAGGCAGGAGGATCACTTGAGCCCAAAAGCTGCAGTGAGCTGTGATCTTTCCACTGCACTCCAGCTGGGTGACAGAGTGAGACCTTGTGTCTAAAAACACAGGATAGATGGATAGATAGATAGATAGATACATAGATACATAGATAGATAAAGATAGGTAAATAGAGGATAGATAGATAGATAGATAGAGAGATAGATAGATAGATGATAGATGATTAGATAGATAGATAGATGATAGATAGATAGATAGATAGATAGATAGATAGATAGCTAAGACAGGTAAATAGAAGATAGAGATGGTAAATAGATGATAGATAGATAAATAGATAGATAGATAAATAGATGATTGATTGATTGATTCATGGGTGTTGAAAACAGAGCAAGCAGCAAGGAGGCCAGTGTGAGAAAGGGAAGAGTTGAGGGAGATAAGGGCAGAAAGATACAAGGGGTAATCACGTGTAGGGTCTTGTGGGCCATGGTGAAGACTGTGGCTATTTTTCTGAGCAGGGCTTTGAGCAAGAGACAGGCATCGGTGACTGAGGGGCTGTATTGAGATGAGATTGTGGAAAGGCAAAGGTGGAAGCAAGGAGACAATGAAGCGTTGGACCGGAGTGGGAATGGTGGAAATGTTGAGAAGTGGTAGAACACTTTAAAGGTAGAGCCAAAAGGATTTGCTGACTGATTGAATGTGCGGTGTGGAGGCCACGAAAATTCACGCCTCAGACCTCCTTCTGTCAGTAATATCATTGACCAGTGACCCTAGTAGCTGGCTTTGAAATCCACTCTTCTTAGTTCTGATTTCATGCTTCTCACGGGCTTCTGCCTGTAACAGCACAGCAGGAAGACAGATGGGGCAATTTTCACCCAAGAACCCCGTGGGCCTAATACCTCCTCTTTTTTTCTCTCCATGAGGGAGACTTAAAGTAGACTTAGATTGCAGACTGACAGCTCTCTCAGCCTCCCTCAGCTCCCTTTCTTTTTGCTTCACAGTCTCCTAATAAATCTCTTGCACATCTAATCCAGTCCAGGAGTTTCAGAAGACCTGGACTAAGGGAGAGAAAGTAGTTCAAGAATGACAAGGTCTAGGAAATTGGAATGATGGAGATGACATTTCCTGAATGTATGCCTGCGTGAATAACACTTCCATATCCTCATAGGTATCCTGGCACTGGTTTGCTGGATGATTTGAATTTGTATTACCTATATGGCTTTGGAGAAAGCCCTTGACAACGTTCAGGACAAAGTGTGCCTGGAGATCTCAGGGCAGTCCCTTGCTCTGGACTTTGCGGACTCCGCTCCGCCAGCAGAGGGCAGCAGAGGTAGCCAAGGCTGCAGAACCAGGATCCCTCCCTGAGAACGCTGAAAGATGATGGGTGCCTCTGAGTTTAAGTTGTTGAGATTTCAGGTGATTTTAGCCTCACGCACAGTATCTATTCGCAAAAATTGTGAAATTCACGGATGAAGGAAAAGAGGAGACTTTATTTGCAGAAGGAAAAACAATCCACGGATCCAGGAAACGCTGCCCTGGGGAGAGGGAAAGTGCGCTTTGCGCAGAACGGAGGAGGGCTGCTATTTGGTATCTGCACAGATATTGCACAGAGTCAGCCTTACATACATATTAGCAGGGTGGGGAAAAAAAATGCAAATATGCATGAGGGAAGTCAGGCATTGCACAGTGGGAAACATATATGGAACATACATCCCATATTCACATATTGGTAGGATTTAACATTAAAATGAAGTGGAATTTAGCCCTTTACATCAAAAGGTAAACTATAGGACATATAGACAATTTTTGAACAATGTCCACAAGCTGACTGAAACTGGCTTAAGGTCTGCAGCTATTGATCAATAAGGAATGTTTATAAGACCCGTCCTCTGTCCAATCTGAGTTATGGCAGGACAGCAAGGTAGAGGACGGGGCCAGGCAAGGTAGGGAAGAGTGTTGTAGTGTTGCAGGACTTTCTCCTTAGTTTAGCTAAAAGCCAGGTTCTTCTCACACAACCATGAAAAGTTAGGCTTGCGGACACTCTGCAGGGTGAGAAGGACAGGGTTTATTGGGTGAAAAGGAAAAAAGGCGAAACAGGGACTCTCAGCAAAGCGAGACTCCTGCCAGTGGGCTTCCCACCTCACAGATTGAATAACCGTCTTACCACCCGGAACAGGAGAGGCCAGGATCCTCCTCACTGCAAACCAACAGGAACTTCCTCAAGGCTCCACCCCAGTGCGCACTCCTCCCAGTGCGCAGGCCGGTCGGATGTCCTGCCGGGGAGCCCTTTTTACTTGGCTGTCTCAGTAGGCTGGCAACCGGCACTCTGTCAGGGTCAGCTGGGAAATTTTCCAGCTGTAGTGTTTTTTGGCGATGCTTTTCAGGTGATAGTTTCTGCTTAATTACCGGGAAAAAAATCCTATGGCAATTAACACCGGGATGTGTTACAGATCCCTCATCCTGCCAGCTATGAAATTGATTTTTGGGTTTATCTCATTTTAGCCACAGGGAGTCCATCTCGTCGTCTGTTGGGGTATATTTTAACATAGCTAATAAGTGTTGCTTTTTATTATAACTCAACTACCGGGAAACTGTAACCTCAGGACATAGTGGCCAGAACACTTGTGAATGAGAGAATGACAAGTGGGAGGTCCAACCTGTCCAAGGAAGAGTTCTCAAAGTGGGCACTGCAACAAAAACCAAGTCCATTCCTTAAAGGTGACTTCCTTGTTCCACGGGCATCTCTAATTGTAATAGATTTAAATGTTAAGTCTCCACTCCAAGGTGAACGTGGGACACGTGTATCATAAATGTTTGTTTATCATGCATACATGCAACCCTCCCTTTGCAAGGATTGCAAACACACCAAAGAATGATAATGAGGTTTTTGATACTAATTACTCAAGTGGGGAGTGGAAAGTGCCTGAAAATTATAGTTTGGGGTCACCATTCCCATCTTGTGCCTAATAAGGTCTCTGGTATATGATCACTCAATATTTATTAAGTGAAGAAATGAATGAGTCAAAATGCAGTGAAAAGTAAAATTATTTTAGTTTCATGAATTTTTAAAATTTTTCTATACAATTTATATATTTTGCAGATATAAGTTACCTAGGGAATGTGAGAACTTTCTATAATATGCATGTTATGATAAAGATTTTCTGGCCAGGCGCAGTGGCTCATGCACGTAATCCCAACACTTTGGGAGGCTAAGGTGGTGGATCACTTGAGGTCAGGAGTTTGAGACCAGCTGGCCAATATGGTGAAACCCTGTCTCCACTAAAAAATACAAAATTTAGCTGGGCATGGTGGTGCACTCCTGTGATCCCAGGTACTCAGGAGGCTAAGGCAAGAAAATTGCTTGAACCCAGAAGGTAGAGGTTGCAGTGAGCCAAGATTGTGCCACTGCACTCCAGCCTGGGCAACAGAGCTAGACTCCACCTAAAAAAAAAAAAAAAAAAATCTGTAATTAAAAAAAAAATTAGAAACCAAAGCTGAATGAAAATCATGAAATTATGAAAAAGCAAAATAAAACTACAATGCAATTACCTTTTTTTCTCTCTTTTTAGATTGGTAAAGTGTGAATACATTTGAGGGCATCTGCTATAAAGGAGAGTATGGAGAAATGGGCACTCCTCTAGGTTATTGCCAGGAATGCACGTTTGTACAGCCTTTGAGGGAAGGCAGTTTTAGAAGCCCTGTTTTCATAGGGAGAACTTTTGCTGAAGAGAAATGAAGCTTTTTAGATCAAGGACATTTCATCTGTGTCCACAGACTGCCTGGGCATTCGTTTAAATTCAAGGACTCTCTAAAGTTGAAGAGAAGAAAAATCATATCTTTATTTTTATTAACTTCCAACCATAATTTAGGATTTTCTTCAATTATAAATGTATGTACCAAACTACCAGAGATTTCCATTATCTCTGACTTCATCAAGATGGTAATGAGATAATTTCATATCTGATTATAGCTGAGAATAACTGAACTACCATTTACTCTTCTAATATTGAAAGTATTTAATGTATGATTGTATAATGAACTCATTAAATATGAGACTTTGCAGCTAGATATGATGTAATCAATTTAAAATATTCCGATAACTATATGTCAATATAATTTTGTTTCCTTCATAATCCTTGGGTTTTATTTCCCCCATTCATGACTCCTGAGAATGGGGTAATAGGCCTCCCCAGACTGTCAAGTGGCCCACTGCACAAAAGCATTTAAAAGTTATGCTTTAGATGAAGAGGGGCTCAGTGGGCTACTGATGACCAGAGTTTAATTATACAGAGAAAGTCTAAGAAAGGAAAAATCTTAGCCATAGTGGGAGGCAAAGAGAAGAAACCCCAATGCAATCCTCCCACTAGATTTTTTTGTTTTTTAAGTAACTTGGAAGTCACAAATTTGGTTTTGAATTTAATTAGCACTGTTAGCTTAAAAATCACAAGTTTAGAAAGGAGAGCTTTATTTCCTTGAGAAATAAAGCTCCTTGCAGGCAGGGAGCACAGCCTCTGGCTGAAATACCAAAAGCAAGCACTTCCAGGGAGAGAGGGGTAAGACAGGAATCAATGCTGACTGGGTAGGCCAAGTATACATATTCAACAGGATACAGGGGGAGCTGTAAATATTAATGAAAGTGGGTTGTATGCATACAAGGTAAGCAAACATACATGATACATGCATCCCATGTTCACCTCGGGGTGGAGACTTAACATTTAAATCTATTACAATTAAGCCCTATTATTCAGAAGGTGAAGCAGGGACTGGAAGGTGCTAAAATGCACAGCCTCTGCAAAACCAGCCAGAATCAGCCTACGGGGTCAGTGGTGTCTTATCAGAAAAAAGCTATAGAATTCAGTCACTTGTTCAATCAAAGCTGTAGTTATGCAGGGTCAGTTTGTCAGCTTCTGGCATGAAGGAGCTACAATTGTTTCCATATTGCTTATCTTGAGGCTTGTTCAGCTGCTAGAGAAAAGGAAAAACCTTGTGACAGTTAGGACATAGATTTTTGTTTGTTTGGTTTTTTGTTTGTTTTTGTTTTGTTTTGTTTTGTTTTTAAGACGGAGTCTTACTCTGTTGCCCAGGCTGGAGTGCAGTGGCGCAATCTCAGCTAACTGCAACCTCTACCTCCCCAGTTCGAGGGATTCTCCTGCCTCAGCTTCCCAGTAGCTGGGATTACAGGTGCCCGCCACCACAACCAGCTAATTTTTGTATTTTTAGTAGAAACGGGGTTTCACTATGTTGGCCAGACTGGTGTTGAACTCCTGACCTCAGGTGATCCGCCTGCCTCGGCCTCCCAGAGTGCTGGGATTACAGGCATGAGCCACTATGCCTGGCCGATAGTTTATTCTTTAAGTGTAGGAGTGCTTGACTTCACCTTTGCCTGATATGTCCTTAGGTCCTGTTTATAATTTTGTATCTAATTGCCACAAAGAGTTTGTTTTGTCAGTTTTATGATCTCTATTTTAACATAAATGTTGATGGTTATTGTGTCTAAACCAGAAAAGGGAACCTGTAGAATGAGGTGTGCCTGACCTCTTGTCCCTGTCATGGCCAGGAACTCAGTTTTTTTTAAGGTTTCTCTGGGGTCCCCTTGCCAAGAAGGGGTCCATTCAGTTGGGTGGGGGGCTTAGCATTGTATTTTTAATTCTTAGCTAATTTTTCAACAATATGCTTATGGCTGTATTTCTCTAATTATCAAAATAAAAAATAAGAGTATCTATGCACACTCCCACATGTAAAATAACAAACCCAGCAAAGTTCAGACCAATTTAATGTCAATCATTTTTTCCAATAACTGCAGTATGAGATTTTTGAACCCAGATTATTCCTGAAATTTTACTTTTTTGCCAAGAATTACTTTTTGTCTTTCATTATATTTTATCTTATTTGAAACACTAAATTAAGCTTAATTCTCTATTTTATTGGTTTTAATATTTATCTCTTTAGTAGAGTTTACCAGCTCTTGATTTCTTTATTTTGATTCACTTTTCATTACACTGGAACATAACATTACTCAATTTTTCAGTTAGGGTGCACGGGTGATACACTTCCTGAATGTATACACCTGTAGGAAAGTCTTTGTGCAGACATCACACATGAACAGCAGCTTGGCTTGTAGCAATATTTTATATTGCATCCTTTTGAGGCAGGAGAATAGGGTCTGGAGGCAGGTAACCTAAGGCCGTTTCACGCTGACTTCCTAGAACTAAATTGAAAGGAAAATCCTACCTGTCCACACCTAAGAAACAAAAGCACCAGAGGCTACTCCCTTTGCAAACCGCCACATTTTCTGCGCTGCAGATTGGAAATTGAAAGTACCTCTGACTCGTTGCAAAAAGCAGAGAGGGGGAGGGGTGTGATATTACTCCCCATATCGCGGGGGGTGTCCAACCCGCCGTGATATGATTCGTAATATCAGGGGGATAGAGGGAGGTGATATTATTCCCCATATAGCGGGGGATGTCCACCTGCCTGTGATATGGTTCATAATATCCAGGGGGGAAAGGGGGGTGACATTACTCCCCATATCGCGGGCGGTGTCCAAACCCCTGTGATATGATTCATAATATCCAGCAGGGGAGAGGAGGGTGACATTACTCCCCATATCGCTGGGGGTGTCCACCTCCCTGTCATATGGTTCGTAATATCCAAGGGAGATATTACTCCAAATGTCAGACTGGATATACACCCTGTGATAATATTTGTAATATTTAGGGAGATATTACTTCTGATATCACTGTGGGTGTACACCCTGTGATATTAGAAGTAATAGTCTGAAGAGATATTACTCCTAATGTCACAGTAAGTGTACACCTTGTGATATTATTCATAATTCCCTAGAGGAATGTTACAACTAATGTCACAGTGGGTGTACATACTGTGATATTATTTGCAATATCCTAGGGAGTGTTACTCCTAATGTCACAGGGGGTGGTCACCCTGTGATATTAGTCGTAATATCCTATGGGTATGTTACTCCTATCACAGAGGGTGTACAATCTGTGATATTTGTCATAATATTTTAGGAGGATGTTACTCCTACCGTCACAGGTGGTGTACACCTGTGATATTTTTTGTAATATCCTGGGGGGATGTGTCACTGGGAGTGTACACCTGTGATATTATTCCTAATATCCTAGGGGGATGTTACTCCTAATGTCAAAATGGGTGTACACTCTGTGATATTATTCGTAATATCCTAAAGAGATGTTACTCCTAATTTTACAAGGGGTGTGCACCCTGTGATATTATTCTTAATATCCTAGGGAGATTTTACTCATAATGTCACATGGGGAGTACACCCTGTGATATTATTCCCAATATAGGGAACATAGGGAATATAGAGGGATGTTACTCCTAGTGTCACTCTGTGATATTATACCTTATATCTTAGGGAGATATTACTCCTAATATCACAGTGTTTGTATACCCTGTGATATTATTCATAATATCCTAGAAATATGTTACTCTTAATATCACAGAGGATGTATACCCAGTGATATTATTAGTAATATCCTAGGGGGATGTTACTCCTACTGTCACAGGGGTGTACACCCTGTGAGATTATTCATAATCTTCTAGGGGGATGTTACTTTTAAAGTCAGAGATGGTGTACACCCTGTGATGTTATTCATAACATTCTAGGAAGTTGTTACTCCTAATGTCACAGAGGTGTACACCCTGTGAATTTATTCATCATAGTTTTGGGGGATGTTACTCCTAATGTCACACGTGGTATACAAACAGTGATATTATTTGTAATATTTTATGGAAATGTTACTCCTAATATCACAGGGGCTGTAGAACCTGTAATATTATTTGTAATATCCTAAAGGAATATTACCAGTAATGTCACGGGGGTATACACCATGTGATATTATTCACAATATTGTAGGGGGATGCTATTCCTAATGTCACAGGGGATGTTCACATTTTGATAATATTTGTAATATCCTAAATGGATGTTACTACTAATGTCAAAATGCGAGTACAGCCTCTGATATTATACATTATATCCTTGGGGGCTGTTACTCCTAATGTCACTCCCTGTTATATTATTCATAATATCCTAGGCAGATGTTGCTCCTAATGTCACAAGGAGTGTACATTTTGTGATATTATTTGTAATATCCTAGAAAGATGTTACTCCTAATGTCACAGAAGGTGTATACTGTGTGAAGTTATTTACAATAGTTTGGGGTAATGTTACTCCTAATGTCACACATGTTGTACAAACAGTGATATTATTCATAATATTTTATGGAAATGTTACTCTTAATATCCTAAAGAAATGTTATCACTAATGTCACAGGGGGTGTACACCCTGTGATATTATTCCCAATATTGTTACTCCTAATGTCGCAGGTGTACACACTGTGATAATATTTGCAATATCCTAAGTGGATGTTACTCCTAATGTCACAGTGTGCGTACACTCTCTGATATTATTCGTCATATCCTGGGGGGATGTTACTCCTAATGTCACACAGGGTGTTCTCCCTTGATATTATTCATAATATTTTAGGCGGATGTTACTCCTCATGTCACAGGGGATGTACACCCTGTGATATTATTCGGAATATCCTAGGGGACATTACTCCAAATGTCACAGGGGGTGTACACTCTGTGATATTACTCGTAATATTTCAGGAAAATGTTACTCCTAATGTCACCGGACATGTACACCATGTGTGTACACGCCCTGTGATATTTTTTGTAATATTCTACCCAGATGTTAATCCTAATATTACTATTCTGTTCACCATGTGTGTACATCCCAGTGCTATTATTCGTAATATCTAGAAGGATGTTACTCCTAACATCACAAGGGGTATACACTACGTGTGTACACACCCTGTGCTGTTATTCATAATGTCTTAGGGAAATTCTACTCCTAATTTTACAGGGTGTGTACACCTTATTTTTAAAGTCATACTCTTAAACACCACACTTTTAAAGTCACATATTATTCCTAATATCTTAGAGGAATGTTGCTCCTAATGTCACAGGGAGTGCACACCATGTGTGTACACCTTCTGTGATATTATTCGTATATCCCAGAAAAATATTATGCCTAATGTAACAGGAAGTGTACACCATGTGTGTAAACAACCTTTGATATTATTTGTAATATACTGGGGGATATTACTTTTAATGTCACAAAGGGTGTACAAAATGTCACGGGGGTGTACACCTTGTGATAGTATTTGCAATATTCAGAAAGATGTTACTCCTAAGGTCACAGGTGGTGTACACTCTTCGATATTATTTGTAATCTTATAGGGAGATATTACTTTAAATATCACAGTGGGTGTACACACATGATGTACACCCACTGTGATATTATTTGTAATATCTTAGAGAGATATTACTTCTAATATCACAGTGGGTGTACCCCATGTGTGTACACCCTGTGATATTATTTGTAATAACCTAGGAAGATATGACTCCTAATATTACAGTGGTTGTACACTCTATGATATTATTCGTAATGTCCTAGGAAGATATTACTCCTAATATCACAGTAATAATTAGTAATATTCCAGAGAGAGATTTCTCCTAATATCACAGTGGGTGTACACTCTGTGATACTATTCATAATATCCTAGAGGGATATTGCTCCCAATATCACAGTGGGTGTACACCCTGTGATATTATTCATAATATCCTAGGGAGATATTACTTCTAATATCACAGTGGGCGTACACTCTGTGATAATATTCATAATATCCTAGGGAGATATTACTCCTAATATATGGTGAGTGTACACCATGTGTGAACACCCTGTGATGTTATTCATAATATTCTAGGGAGATATTACTCCTCATGTCACAGTGGGTGCACACCATGTGTGTATATTCTGTAATGCTATTCATAATATCTTAGAAAGTTATTATTCCTAATGTCACAGCAGGTGTATACCATGGGTGTACACTCTGTGATGTTATTCATAATATCCTAGGGAGATATTTCTCCTAATATCACAGTGGGTGTACATTGTATGTGTACACCCTGTCCTATTATTTGTTATATCCTAGATAGATATTACTCCTAATATCACAGTGAGTACACACCATGGGTGTACATTCTGTGATGTTATTCCTAATATCCTAAGGAGATATTACTCCTAATGTCATAGTGGGTGTACAGCCTGTGATATTATTCGTAATATCCTAGGGAGGTATTACTCCTATTATCACAGTGGGTGTACTCCCTGTGATATTATTTGTAATATCCTAGGGAGATATTACTCCTAATATCAGAGTGGGTGTACAGCCTGTGATATTATTTTTAATATTCTAGGGAGATATTACTGTATAACCTGTGATATTATTTGTAACATTTTAGGGACATATTTTCCTAAAGTCACAGTGGGTGTACACCCTGTAATATTCTTCCTAATACCACAGTGGGTGTACACCATGTGTGACATTTTTCCTAACATCCAGGTGTGAAGAGGATTATATTACTTCCAATAGCACAGAAGGTGTACACCCCCCCCGCCATGATATTGTTCCTAATTTCCAGGGAAGAAGATGATGACATTATTCCCAATATCACTGGGGATGTACACTCTTCCTGTGATATTGTTCTTAATATCCAGGGGTGAAGAGAATGATATTATTCCCAATATCGCATGAGAGTGTGCACCCCCTCCTGTGATATTGTTACTAATATTCTGGGGGGGTAGAGAATGATATTACTCCCAATATTGCAGGGGGTGTTCACCCCCCCCATGGTATTGTTTCTAATATCCAGGAAAGAAGAGTATGATATTACTCCCAATATCACGGGGGGTGTACATCTTTTTGTGATATTGTTTCTAATATCCAGGGAAATAGTGGATGATATTACTCCCAATATCGCAGAGGGTGGACACCCCCCCTGGGATATTGTTCCTAATATCCAAACGGGGAGAGGATGATATTACTCCCAATATCGAAGGAAATGTGAACCACCCCTGTGATATTGTTCCTAATATCCAGAGAGGAAAAGAATGATATTACTCCCAACAGCACAGGAAATGTATACCTGCGCTATGATATTTTTCCTAATATCCAGGGGGAGAGAGGATCTTATTACTTCCAATATCGCAGGGTGTGTACACGCCCTCTGTGATCTTGTTGCTAATATCCAGGTTGGGGGATGATGATATTGTTCCCAAAATCACAGAGGTGTACACCCGCCCTATGATATTCTTCGTAATTCCCTGGATTGAGAGGATGATATTACTCCCGATATCACAGAAGTGTACATCCCCCTGTGATATTTTTCCTAATATTCAGGGCGGGAGAGGATAATATTACTCCCAATATCGCAGAAGGTGTGCATCCCTCCTGTGATATTGTTCATATTATCCAGGGAAGAAGAGGATGATACAACTCCCTATATCGCAGGGAGAGTACGTCCCTTCTGTGATATTGTTCCTAATATCGCAGGGGTTGTACACACCCCCTGCGATATTGTTGCTCATATCAAGGAGAAAAGAGAATAATATTACTTCCAATATCGCTAGTGGTGTACACCCCACCTGTGATATTGATCCTAATATCCAAAGGGAGAGAGGATAATATGACTCCCTATATCACAGTAAGTGTACACCCACCCTGTGATCTTGTTCCTAAATTCCAGGGAAGAAGATAATATTACTCACAATATCACAGGGAGCATACACCCTTCCTGTGATTTAGTTCCTAATACCCTGGTGGGAGGGAATGATATTACTTTCAATACCGCAGAGGGTGTACACACTTCCTGTGATATTGTTTCTAATATCCATTGCAGGAGAGGATGATATTACTCCCAATATCCCTGGTGGAGTACACCCCCTCTGTGATATTGATTCTAATATCCAAAGGGGAAGGGGCTGATATTACTCCCAATGTCGCAGAAAGTGTACACCTACCCTGTGATATTGTTCCTAGTATCCAGGGGGAGAGTTGAAGACATTACTCCCAATATCGCAGCAGGTGTACAAACCCCTGTGATTTTGTCCCTAATATTAAGGGAGGGGAAGGAAGATATTACTCCCAATATTGCAGCGGGTATACACCACCTTTGTGATATTGTTCCTAATATCCAGAGGGCAAGAACATGATATTACTCTCAATATCGCAGAAAGTGTACACCACCCCCACTCCCATGATATTGTTCGTAATATCCAGGGGGGAGAGAATGATATTAACTCCCAATATCACAGGGGGTGAACATTCACCCTGTGATATTGTTCCTAAAATACAGGGTAGGGAAGAATGATATTACTCCCAACATTCCATGGAATGTACACATCCCTTGTGATATAGTTTCTCATATCCATGGGGCGAGAGGATGATATTACTCCAAATATCACAGGGGTTGTACACACCCCCTGTGACATTGTTGCTAATATCAAGGAGAAAAGAGAATAATATTACAATATACACCACCAGTGATATTGATCCTAATATCCGAAACGGGAGAAGATAATATGAACTTCAATACTGCATGTGTTGTACACCCCCCACCCTAATATCCTGGATATTGTTCCTAATATCCAGGAAAGAGGATGATATCACTCCCAATATCACAGGGGGTGTACACCCCCCCATGATGTTGTTCTTAATATCCAAGTGGGGAGAGGATGATATTACTCCAAATATTGCAGGGATTGTACACACCCCCTGTGATATTGTTGCTAACATCCAGCGGGGGAGAAAATAATATTACTTCCAATATTGCAGGTGGTGTATACCCCACCTATGGTATTGTACCTAATATCCAAAGAGGGAGAGGATGATATTACTCCCAATATCGAAGGGTGCATACACCACCCCCAATATTATTTTTAATATTCAGGGGGCAAGAGGATGATATTAGTTCCGAAATTGCAGAGGGTGTACACTACCCTTGTGATATTGTTCCTAATATCCGGGGGGAAAGGATGATATTACTCCCAATATCACAGAAGTTGTACACCCCCTGTGATATTTTTCATAATATTCAGGGAGGGAGAGGATGACATTACATTCAATATCACGAGGGGTGTACACCCCCACTGTTATATTGTTACTAATACCCAAGAAGGGAGAGGATGATATTACTCCCAATATCGCAATGGGTGTACATTACCCCTGTGGTATTGTTTCTAATATCCAGGGGAGGAGACAATAATACTACCCTCAATTATTGCAGGAAATGTACATCCACCTGTGATACTGTTGTTAATATCCAGGGGTAGAGAGAATGATATTACTCCCAACATCATAGAAGTGTACACTTCCCCTGTGATATTGTTCTTAATATCCGGGAAATGAGTATGATATTACTTCCAATATCAAAGGGGGAATACACGACCCTGTGATATTGTTCCCAATATTCAGTGGGGGAGAGGATGATATTACTCCCAATATGGCAGGAGGTGTACACTCTTCTGTCATATTGATCATAATTTTCAACAGGAAAGATAATATTACTCAAAATATCGTTAATACCCAGTGTATCCACCCCCTTTGATATGGTTCGTGATATCCGGCAGGGGGAGGGGCTGATATTACTCCCCATATCGCGGGGAGTGTCCATCATCCTGTGATATGGTTCGTAATATCCATTTGTAATATTGCAATGCTTTCCACAACCAATCAGCCTGATTCCAGGCCACCACTTCATTTACATGAGGTGAGCACCAAGTGGCCAAATGGGAGACCTCTAGGGGGTATTTGAACCCAAGAAGATTCTGTGTCCCAGGCACTTGAGCTGCTCCATGGGCCCGTTCCCACACCGTGGTGAGTACTTTCATTTTCAATAAATTCCTGCCTTTGTTCTTTCATTGCTTCATTCTTTCCTTATTTTGCTGTGCTTTTTGTCCAATTCTTTGTTCAAAACACCAAGAACCTGGACAACTTGCAGTCAAGACCCTTTATTGGCAACACTTTCCCCTCAAAATTTTGCAGATAGCTTCCTTCACTTCTAATGGTGCCGAGGAAGAGACATCCAAAGACGCCTGATGCTTTTGCCCTTTTACAGCTAATCTGCCTGGATACTTTGAGAATAGTTTTATCCTTAAAACTCAAAATGTCCAGTAGGAAATAACTAGATGTCAGTCACTTTTGTTAATTTTGCCAGTTATACAGAAGGATGTCTCTGCTTGTACACCTATATCCTTCTGTCAATCTTCTTTCAAATCATCAATTATTCTTAAGTTAAATATCTTTTCTTGGTCTGCTAAACCTATCTTTTTATGCTTCACACACATTCTTCAGGCATAAGTTTCAGTTTGTTTATAAAATATTCAATCTGAAATTAAACAAAGGTGATCAGGAGAGACTCCCCTACTCCTTGTCTGCCTCCTTATGTGATAACAAGATGTCATTTAGATGGATCTGAATGTCAGATGAATGACCTGATTAAATGTCAGGCCAAAGGATTCAGGTAACATTCCTTGCCTGGTTAGAATCTGACCCCCTTGCATTCTTCTCATCCACTGTCATCTATACTTTATCTAAGAGCTGGACTCTGTTTTCAATCTTCGCCCAGTTGAGGACAAAGATCCCAATCTACTTCTTAGTCTAGTTCCCTCTAATTGCTCAGCTACTCCTTATATATGGCTGATTCTCCAGTTGAGCCATCCCTTCTGCAGACTTGATTCAGAAATGCTGCATATTCTCGTGCTGTAAGTGCCCCAGCAGCCTCACCATACAGTGCAGGGATCTGCTCTATAGATGCTGCTGGGTAAACTATAGCTGATTCTGCCCTGTAGAACCCCCTGCAGGAAAATATATATAATCAGAGGATGAGATGAAGAGCCTGGCAAACCAGAGAGCATTTCACAGCTCTCTGCCAAGCCCTGCTTCAGGAAGAAAGACAGGCTGTTTCTTCAGCAGTAAACCCTTCTCTAAGGGATTTCTCAGTAAACGCCTTACAGATTTCAAGTCTGATTAATAATTGGCTGCAATTTCTTTTATTCTTCCAATCATCTTTGGGTGATTTTAACCTTAGTGGCCTTACTTTTTCCTTTTCATTTTATGTCTTTTACTTTTATCTTGAACACACCTGGGAGCAAGCATAACTCAGCAGGCCTGGGCAGCTCAAATCCTGCACTTTTCCAAGAACAGACTGGCCAGTGATAAACACTTCTTGTAAATAACCTGTGAGCCTTTGGAATATGCCTGTTTTCATTCAATTCACCTGGGGCCTTGGGCCTCACTGTATTCAATTTGACCTCTGGGGTGGGGTATGGGGCTGGTGACTAAGTAGCTAAGATCAGTATATGACTCCATGCCTTGATGAGTGACCCCCAGTAAAAACTAGACACCATGTCTCAGGTGAGCTTTCCTTATGAGGAATAATAACTATTATTATGAATAAATATTCTTTTTATTTTCCTGATGTTATATTTTTTCAAACAATCTTATTTTCAGTGAATTACTTTTGAACTTTGCTCTCATGAAAATTTTTTTTCTCCTCTTGTGTTCAGATGCTTCTGCTTTGAATATCGTCTATTTAATCTATTCTCTTTTTTGCACTAGTTCCTAGTTTTAATCCTGCCCTACCTTGCATAACTAGTCTCTTGTGTTCTCTTGTTTATTGATCCTTTCATTCCTTTTTGTTACTAATATCTATGATGGTTGGCAGAATATAAATGTAAAGAAGTGTGAAGAGTAGAGAATTTACACAAATAGAAATGTTTGAGAGACTAAGAGAAGGAAGGGTGCTTACTTATACCCCACTATCTCTGAGTGTAGATGTTTGCACCAAATTTCACAGCCTATTTAAACACAGGTTATCAAAGAACCCCCATTCCAGGAGACAGAAGATGACAGAGCATCATTAGTCCACTCCTGACTTCCTGCTCACAGCACATTTGATCACGCAATCCAGACAGCATATTTGGTCAGCTGGGAAAAAGATGTCTGCAATGCTTTTGCTAATAATTCATACTGTCTGGTGTTTGTCCAGTGGCTGGATTTCAGGCAAAAGATGACAAAACGCAATGAAACCAACCACAACGGCAACACAGGGTGGAGTTACATATACCAAGCCTGACCCTGCATGAGATTAACCTCCTGAGAGGTAGGCCTGAAGGATTATCCCAGAGCATATTCTGTGGCTAGGCACATGACTTTATACTCCAGCTCATTTTCAACATGTCATGGCAAGTTTCTTGCACTCTGGTAGGGTCAGCGGTGGATGCTTTGGGAGATGGCTCTGATGAGCTACCCTCTCTCCTCCTGCACCTGCAGAGTAATTATGAACAGCAAGAGGGTTTATGTGCAGTTTGCAGTTCTTCAAGCCTTCAGGTCCTCTACCAGGCAACTGAGACCTGAGAAGAAAGGCAAATCACATGGTAAACAAACAAGCTGACTCCCTATGTTAAGATAATAGGCTCCCCTTTCCACCCCAAAGTGACACATCAGAAGCTGAACTCCCAAGACAGTTTGCCAGCCTGCCCAAGTGAAGAGTGTGCTTGACAGGCATACTATCAAATTTCATGTATACATTTGTCAAGACACTGTTATAAGACCCCCTCCTCCCAAATATCACACATAGGCTTCTGTGAAGCTCTTACGGAGAGGGAAATCTCTTCTATTTAAGTTTATTTGCTCCACTACCAAATAGTCTGACAAGATTCCATATCTGCTGTCACAAAGTGAAATCCACAACTGCCCCTTATGGATTGGAAGCCACCAAGTAAATCCATATTTAAGAACAATCTATCCTCGCCATAGCACATGGCCATAATTCAGTCTATCTCTTCTGAGTTCCTTAAACACTATGTGCCCAAAGTGTTCCTTGCTCTTTCTGGGTCTTCTCTTGGACAAGGATCCAGCTGTGCTGCTCATTACCCCAATTTTCACGTGCTGCGGACTCTGGAGAAGACCCAGGAGTTGAACATCTTTTTGAGTCTACCCTGAGTATAATATAAAGCTACCATGAATGTGTGTGTGCGGGAGGAGCATGTATTTCTGGATACTTTCAGCTTGATTTCAATTTGCAGATTTAAGAGGCTGCCAAAACTCATGTATGATATTTAAACAACTTTGAATATTGGACTACAGGCCCAGGCCCACCATTGATTAATAATCCTAAACAATAACTCTGCCCAATGCTTTTCCCCTGGGTATTTTTTAGTAACTCACTTAGGTTCCTTGGGTCTCTGTTTTATCGTTCATGAACTGATTGTTGCTTTGAAGTTTAAATAATCCAATGTGGGTAAGAGCATTTTGCAACCTGTCAAGGGTTTCTGAAGCTTGAGTTGTTGTTTCTCATGCCCAATGGAACCTACCTCCACATTTGAGGATAAAAACACTAGACTCAGTTCATGCCATTAAATTTGGTGATGATTTCTTGGAAATGATAGTTGAAGCACAGGCAACATCAACAACAAAACAAAACAAAACAAACTGGACTATATCAAAAATTTTAAGTTCTATGCATCAACAGACACAATCAATAGAGTGAAAAGACAACCCACAAAATGGGAGAAAATATTTTCAAATCACGTATCTGATAATGGGTTAATATTCAGAATATTTAAACCCTTACTACCAAAAAACAAAACAACCTGACTTTAAAAATGGACAAAGGACCCATTTTTTATGTACTTATTGATTATTTGTATATCTTCTTTGTTCTCAAATGACCAATAAGCACATGAAAAGATGCTTAACATCACTAATCATCAGGGAAATGCAGATCAAAACTACAATGAGATACCATCTCACACCCAATAAGATGGTTACTATTGAAAAACAAAACAACAGAAAAGAAGTATTGGTGAGAATGCAGAGAAATGGAAAAGCTTGTGCACTGTTAGTGGGAATGTGAAATGATGCAGCCACTAAGGAAAACAGTATGGAGGCTCCTCAAGAAATTAAAAATATAACTACCATATGGTCCAGCAACTCCACTTCTGGGTATACACCCCCAAGAATAAAAAGCAGAGTATCAAAAAGATACTTATACACTCATATTCATGGCAGCATTATTCTCAGTAGCCAAAAGCTGGAAGCAATCCAAGTGTCCATAGATGGATGAATGGCTAAACAAAATGTAGTATCTACATACAAAAATGATTTAGCCTTGAAGTGGAAGCAGATTCTTACCTATGCTTCAGCATGGATGAACCTTAAGGCCATTATGATAACTGAAATAAGTCAATCACAAAAAGACAAGTACTGTGTGATTCCACTTATATGAGCTACCTAGAGTAGTCAAAT
Source organism: Pongo abelii (assembly GCF_028885655.2). Lineage (NCBI taxonomy): Eukaryota > Metazoa > Chordata > Mammalia > Primates > Hominidae > Pongo > Pongo abelii. The sequence continues at coordinate 16,730,540 of NC_071994.2, forward strand.
CCATAGGGACAGAAAGTAGAATATTTGTTGCCGGGGGCTGGAGGGAGGGAATGCGGTGTTGTTGCTTAACAGGTATGGAATTTCAGTTTTGCAAAATGGAAAGTGCTCTGGAGATTGCACAAAAATGTGAACATGCTTAACACTATAGAAAGGTACCCTTAAAATTGGTTAAGATGCTAACTTCTCTATTATGTGTCTTTTAACCACAATTAAATGCTTTTCAAAATATCAAAATATGGCAGCTGAAATAAAGAATACTTTGTGCAACGTATCTATTTGCCTACCAAAGATAAAGAAGAAAAAAGGCCAGGTGCGGTGGCTCACACCTGTAATCCCAGCACTTTGGGAAGCCAAGGCAGGGGGGATCACTTGAGGTCAGGAGTTTGAGACCAGCCTGTCCAACATGGTGAAACCCTGCCTCTACTAAAAATACAAAAATTAGCCAGACATGGTGGCGGGAGGTAATCCCAGCTACTCGGGAGGCTGAAGCAGGAGAATCACTTGAACCCAGGAAGTGGAGGTTGCAGTGAGCTGAGACTGAGCCACTGCACTCCAGCCAGGGCAATAGAGTGAGACTCAGTCTTTAAATAAATAAATAAATAAATAAATAGCACTGAATTAGAGTTTCCAAACCTACCTTGCTTTGCCACTAACTTAGGGCAGAAACAATAATAATTGCTGGCATTTATGGTACACTTACCATGTGCCAGATATCATTTTAAATGTTTTATCTCATTTAAAGCTTACAACAGGAAGTGCTATTATGTTCCCATTTTACAGATGAGGAAATTGAAGCAAAATAAAATTAAATAGCTGCCCAAGGACTTATGGCTAGTAAGTGAGTAGCAAAGCCAGGATTCAAACCTCACAGTCTGACTCCAGGGCTGTACTTGTAACCACTGTGCTACCTTCAGAATGGCCAGGAGCCCAGGTCCCACATGGCAATGAACCACTTCCTGTACTACCCACTTCCAAATCCAGTAGCTTCTTCATCCTAGACCTAAAGAAAGTCAAGTTCAGCTATAAACAATACAATCATTTTTTTTAAAACATCACATTCTCTCCAACATATGAAACATCTTAGGATGTATGCTTTTCTTTCACCAATCTTTTCCCTCCACACCCCTTTCTCAGCTCTTTAATCATCTTAAATTGTAAATGTGGAGCATGAGAGTAGAGAACATGAGGGCTGAAGTTGCACTAGTCTGGATGGGACCCCAACTCTATGACTTACTAGCAAGTTACTTGTTGCCTCTCAGCCTCAGTTTCATCAACTCTAAAATGAGACTAGGACCTGCATCAACAGGTGGTTTTAAAGATTAAACTGTATAATATCTTAAATGTCTAGCACAGTATTTGACATAGAATGGGCTGCTTGAAGTATAATAATAATTATTGTATAGCAATAATTGTTTGAATATTACTCAACAACTTGAAGCTCTGTCAGGTGAAAATAAAAGTTAGAATTTTTCACTTATGGCTCTAAAACTGAGAATGAAACACGAGATCACCAGGGAGATCCATTTCTACTAAGCAGAAAGCAAAGCTTTCTATTAGTCAGAGAAGATCAAGGGCAGACTGGGTTGCCTTTGAAGGTGGTGAGTTCCCTGTAACTATAGCTGTTCAAGCAGACACCACTTAGCGAACATGCTATATACAGACCTCAACCCTGCCATCCCTGAGAGCCTATGAATTTATGTCAAGATTTATCCACACCCATACAATGATCTGGTGCCCTCTCCCAGTGTTCTGACTTTGCTATTTGAGCTGCTATAGGTTTACTGTACAATCTTCCACATAAACCAGAGGAAGCATTCTAGCTCCAGGTGCTGGTGGACAGGTTGCTTAGTTTTAACACAATTGTCATCTGGCCACAAGAATGGGTAGAAGTGACTGTTCTCTTTTGGGACCTGAGTTCATTCCCCAGTGATATTTATGCCAAAACTGAGAGGAACAGGTTTTCTGTCCACGTAGATTCTCCAGTGTTCAAAGTCCAACACTTTTTTTTTCCCCAACCCCTCCAGAAGACGACAGATGACTTTGATCATGACATCAACACTTACCTGGGTAAGAACCCAGAGGATTTACAGGGCCCATCAACCAGAAGCAGCATTTGAAGATTCAAGGTGAGGTCATTCGTGGAAAGGAGATGGATCTGCTAGGAGCACAGTTCCTTGGTAACCAAGGGAGAGGAGTGACATTCTGCTTCTACTTTGGCTTATGAATAATTCCTTTGCTAGAACACTTTGCTATCTCTCTTAGTCTGTGTAAGTTCTGTTCATCCTTCAAGTTTTAGCTGCAAGATCTTTCTAAGAAAGACCCCTTCAGTCCCCTAGAGGAAACATGGGGAGAGTACAGACTTGGCCCAAATGCCATCCCACGTGGGCAGCCCCTGGGCCCTGCCAGCAAACTACACTCCTCGCAGCATTTCTCACTTGCAGGGAGATGTGTGCATCTGCATCTGCACTGCCCTCTGCTGGTCGGTGATGCTGACACAGCGAGGAGTTCCAGCTTCCAGAATAAAATCAACTGCTCACCACTAAAGAAGACATGTATTTTAATGGCTTTTAAAACAGGCAGAAAGTATGGTCATGGGTAACAATTTAGTGAAAACCCTGCACTATAAGCCAAGAAGTTCGAATGTCATGTCCTCTGTATCAGTCCATTCTCACACTGCTATAAAGATACTACATGAGACTAGGTAATTGATGAAGAAAAGAGATTTAATTGACTCACACTTCTGCATGGCTGAGGAGGCCTCAGGAAACTTACACTCATGGCGGAAGGCAAAGGGGAAGCAAGGCACATCTTACATGGTGTCAGGAGAGAGACAGAAGAGTGTGGGGGAAACTGCTAAACACTTTTTAGAACCACCAGATGTTGTAAGAATTCACTCACTATCATGAGAATAGCATGGGGGAAACTGCCCCCATAGTCCAATCACTTCCCACTAGGTCCCTCCCTCAACACCTGAGGATTACAACTCGAGATGAGATTTGGGTGGGGACACAGAGCCAAACCATATCATCTCCCTCCACTTTTTTCTTTAGACATGCTCTTGGGGTTATACCTCTATATTTCCTTAATATGGTAGTTATCCCTGTCTCTAGTAGATAAACTGCAAACTGGGTAACTTTCAAAATCAAAAGCTATGATCCCCTCCCTGGATAGTAGTTTTATCTCTATAGGAAGCACATTTGATCTGCTGGGGGTAATTGTATACCACAAATTTTTCTAACCCTTAACAGTTTTTCCTAAATTGCTGGTCTCACCTAAAAAGGCCCACTGGTTATAAAACATGCTGAATTTATGAAATACACTTTGGGGAGGCAAAGACAAGTTGGAAGACTCCACTCAGGAAGCTAAATATCTTCTGTTTGACTACACTAGGGAACTATGTGATTCCCACTTCCAGCTGTGGAATGGGACAGTAGTGGGATAGTGACATGCCTACTAAAGGAGTGGCTTTTGAGAAAAGCCTTGAAAGTGGTGTTTGGTTTTCTATTGCTGCATAACAAACCACCACAAAACTAGGTGGTCTAAAACAACAGTCCTTTTTCCCTCACTATTCTGTGGTTTCACTGGGCTCAGCAGGACACCATTTGGGTTTCCTGGTATGCTGGCCAGGAGCTCAGGTAGGCCTGACTGTCCAACATGGTTCAGCTACATATCTAGCACCTACATGAAAACAGCATGAAGGCTGAGCCAGGATGCTGACAGACCTAGAATAGCTGGTTGGCTCAGGTTCCTAGATAGGCAAGCGCCCAGGCCTTCTAGGTGTAGGGACAGCTTCATATCTGCAATATTTAATTAAAGTGAGTCACAGGGCCAGCACAGACTCACTGTAGAACAGGACTTCCAAGTGGGATGAATCCTGGGGTGGGTGGTTAATTTGGAACTGCCTTTGGAGACCAGTTACAACACAGGTAAGAAAAGATGCTGAGATGTAGGAGGATTAACACAGCCTAAAGCATGAATAAAAGCATGTAGCTGATAAAATACAAGAATACAGGCTAGTGAAAAGTGTAGAGTTTGTAACTTCTGGTTCCAAAATGGTGGCATAGAAGCAAGCTAGTTTTACCTCCCATTGTCCTAGAAAACCAGAAAAAAATATACAGCACCAAGATTATCATCAGTAATGTCCCAGAACTCAAATATGAGGAGAAGATAGTTGCCAGAGCCACAGAGAGATGCTCAGAAAAAGCTCTGAGCAGACGGTAAGAGAATCAGATATCCATATCAGCAATGCTTCTGCCTGAAATCTGCTCAACACCAAGTATGTGAAAAGTTTCTCCTCAAATCACAGTTTCTGCACTGTAAAAGTGAGATCAAGGTTGACAAACAGCTTCCCCATCATCTTGGGTTTCCTGATAGGAAACATGTCTCTGCCTCAACCCAAGAGAATCATTGGAAATGCCTAAAGGAAAACATATCTCAGAGGACAGCCAGAGACAGAGTGGGGAGGTGAGACTATCATCTCCAGCCCTGGAAACTCTGCTCTGTAAGTCAGCCAAAGGAGATGCCAAATCAGAATGGCTGCTCAGCAGCACCATGCTATAGGAGGTTTGTTCCACAGGTCTTCTGAGCACAAACCCCTATCTGGCCTTCCCCTATTATCCCCTTTGAGGCCACCCCATTCCAGACAGGAGGCACTCTGATTGTTTAGAGGCAGACGTAGGCTTAAGCTGTCATCTAGAGCTGAAAAGGAGACAACAACCTAGCAGAAAAGAAAGAAAGAGAGAGAGAGAAAGAAAACAAAAGAATGAAAGAAAGAAGAAAAGAAAAGACAATCAACAGGTAAATTACAAAGAATCTCTAAACATACATATACAGTAAAAGACAAAACAAGCCAAACAGAGAAGACTGAAATAAATAACTAATCTTTTAATGCAAAGACATAGATATACATCCACAAGAAACAACATCTAACAGAGAACTATGACCTCCTCAAACGGACAAAGCAAAACACAAGTGACTAACCCTAATGAGATGAGGATATGTGAACTCTGATGAATAATTCAAAATAGCAGTTTTAAGGAAACTCAGAGATCTCCAAGATAACACAAAAAATAATTTAGAAATTTATCAGAGAAATTTAACAAGATCAAAATAATTTTAAAAGACCAAATCTAAGAATTATTGGAGTTTAAAAGGGAATTCAACAAGAGGTAGAAAGCATATTCAAAGAAATAATAACAAAAAGATGTTCTAAAACTTAAAAAAGAGATAAATATCCAGGTATAAGATCAGAGAACCAAACAGATTCAATCCAAGTAAGACTACACCAAAACATATAATAGTAAAACTCTTTAAGATCAAAGACAGAGGGGATCCTAAAAGCAGCAAGAGAAAAGATCCAAATGACATATAAAAGAACTCCAATTCATCTGGCAACAGATTTCTCAAAGAAAAGAAGGACTAAAGAGAGTAGTACATTTTCAAAGTCTTGAAAGAAAAAAACCTATAATTCAAGAATACTGTATACAAAATAGCTAACTTTCAAATATGAAGACATAAATTTTTCCCTGGACAAACAAAAGCTGAGATAATTCACCACCACCAGACCTGTCTTGCAAGAAATCCCAACTGGAGGTCTTCAATCAGAAATAGAAAAAGAAAAAACACTAACACGCAAAAAGAAAATATTTGAAGGTATAGAACCCATTGCTGGCCAGTCATGGTGGCTCATGCCTGTATTCCCAGCACTTTGGGAGGCTAAAGTGGGTGAATTTCTTGAGATGAGGAGTTTGAGACCAGCCTGGTCAACATGGCAAAACCCTGTCTCTACTAAAACACAAAAATTAGCTGAGCATGGTGGCAGGTGACTGTAATCACAGCTACTTGGGAGGCTGAGGCAGAATCACTTGAACCGAGGAGGTGGAGGTTGCAGTGAGCTGGGATTGCACCACTACACTCCAGCCTGGGTAACAGAGCAGGACTCAATCTCAAAAAAAAAAAAAAAAAAAAGAACCCACTCCTAAAAATAAGTATATAAACAAACCCAGAATACTCTATTACTGTAACTGTGGTGTGTAATACACTCATAAGTCTAATATGAAGCAAAAAGACAAATCTATCAAAAACAGTAATATTTATTGATATAGCTAACATTGTTAACCTGTTAAGAGATGGAAAATAAAAAAACATGTAAACTGAGACAACACAAAGTCAAAATGTGGTGGCAATGGAGTTAAAGTGTAAAGGTTTTCTTTCATTTTTTATTTGTTTTTATTTTTTCCTGGTAGTCTAAAATAAGTTGTCATCTCTTCAAAATACTTTTTTAAAAAAGGGAGTCTTGCTCTGTCACCCAGGCTGGATTGCAATGGCATAATCATAGCTCACCACAGTCTTAACCTCTTGGGCTCAAGCAATTCCCCTGCCTCACACTCTCAAATAGCTGGGACTACATGCACATGCCACCATGCCTGGCTAATTAAAAAAAAATTATAGAGACAAGGTCTCACAGGGGTCACTTTGCTGGCCAGGCTGGTCTTAAACTCCTGGCTTCAAGCAGTCCTCTTGTTTTGGCCTCCCAAAGTGCTGGGATTACAGGTGTGAGTGACTATGCCAAGCCCAAAATAACTTGTTATATCTATCTATAAGATGTTCTTTGTGAGCCTCATGTAACCACATGCAAACACCTAAATTACTAAAAATAGAAAGCAACAAATTAAAACATACTACCAGAGAAAATCACTTACTCACAAAGGAAAGCAATAAAGAAAGAAAACAGGAAGAGAGGAGTCTCAAAACAACCAGAAAAGAAACCCGAAAGAAGGCCATAGAAAGTCCTTACTTATCAATAATAACATTAAATGTAAATGGTCTCAATTCTCCAATTAAAAGGCAGACTGTAGCTAAATGAATAAAGAAATAGAACTACATGCTGCCTACAAGAAACCCACATAACCTATAAAGACTCACATAGACTAAAAGTGAAGGAGTGGAAAAAGATATTTCATGCATCTGGAAACCAAAAAAGAATATGAGTAGCTATATGTATGTCAGATAAAATAGACTGCAAGTCAAAGACTAATAAGAGACAAAGAAGACCACTATATCATGATAAACACGTCAACCCAGCAAGAGAATATAACAATTATAAATATGTATGCACTCAACATAGGCACTCATGAGTATTTAAATCAAACACTAATAATTCTAAAATAAGAGATAAGTGGCAATACAATAATAGTAGTGGAGTTTAACACCCCACTCTCAGTAATGTACAGATCACCCAAACAGAAAATCAACAAATAATCAATGAAGTTAAAGTGCACACTAGACCAAATAGGTAGGCCTGACATTTACAGAACACTTCACCCAAATGCTGCAAAATGCACATTCTTATCATCAGCACATGCAACATTCTCTAGGATAGGCCATATCTGAAGCCACAAAATAAGTATCAACAAATTAAAAAATGTAGAAATCATACAAAATATATTTTCTGACCACAATGAGATAACACTAGAATCAATAACAAGAGAAACCTTGAAGAATTCACAAACACATGGAAATTAAACATATTCCTGAATGACAAATAGGTCAATAAAAACATTAAGAAATAAATTTTAAAATTTCTTTAAACAAATGAAAATAGAAACACAACATACCCAAATCTATGGGATACAGCAAAAGCAGTACTAAGAGGGAATTTTATAGCAACAAATATCTACATCAAAAAATAGAAAGAATTCAAATAAAGAATCTAATAATGAACCTCAAGAAACTAGAAAAGCAAGAACAAATGAAACCCAAAATTAGCAGAGGGAAAGAAATAATAAAAATCAGAGTAGAAATATATAAAATTGAAACCAAATAAATCCAGAAGATTAATGAAACAGAAAGTAGGTTTTTTGAAAAGGTAAACAAAATCAACAAACCTTTAGCTATACTAACCAAGAAAAAAGAGAGAAGACCTCCAATAAAGAAAATCCAACACAAAAAGGAGACATAACCACTGAGACCACAGAAATACAAAAAAAAAAATCATTACAGACTAATATGAACAAATATACATCAAAACTTTGGAGCACCTAAAAGAAATGGCTAAATTCATGGATGCATACACCTACCAAGACTCAACCATGAAGTAATGGAAAACCTAAACTTGCCAACAAGTAACAAGCAACAAGGTCAAAGCCATAATAAAAAGTCTCCCATCAAAGAAAAGTCCAGGACTTAGTATATTCGCTGCTGCATTCTACCAAACATTTAAAGAAAAGCTAATACCCATTTCACTCAAACTATTCAAAAAATTGCAGATAAAAGAATACTTCCAAACTCATTCTATGAGACCAGCATTACCTTGATACCAAAATCAGAGAAGGACACAACAAAAAGACCACTGCAGGCCAACATCTCTCATGAATTTAGATATGAAAAAAATACAAAATTCAACAACACATTAAAAAGACCATTCCCAACTCAAATTGGAAAAAAAATGGCAGATAGGAGGCAGGAATAACTTGTAGCTCCCACTCAGACAGACAGAACAGCATGTGGAAACTCATATTGTGAACTGTTGCTTCAAGAACTACCACAGAAGCATAATAGAAAAACCAAAAGAATTCACTGACCCTTTGAAAGAAGTAGCTTGCTGCTGCAAACACCATGAGACAGCTAAAAAATTGTGAATGCCCAGAGTGTGAGAGGGGGAAAGTCTACCTCTGAACACATACCCTCACTGGGGAACCTGAAAATCCAGATAGCGGAAGAAGAGTTTAACCTTATCTAGAGCTGAAACAAATTTAGAGAGCCAAGTGAAATATAAAAGTAGAAGAAGCAGCAGAAAGAGCTGTATACACACTCCTGACCCCCAAGGAAACCCAGGGAAGCCATTTCTGACTTTATCTTACAGGGGTCCTTGGGGACGGCTGCCAGTGGAATTGGGGAAGAACCACAGTGAGAAGGAAACTTCCAGCTGAACTTTGAAATAATTTCAGCCGAACATGAATTTTCCTGGGCAGAATCTGGGGGATAGGGGGTGAACAGGAAGTGCAGATATGAGTACAGAAGCCACAGCAGGTGGGAAGGGGTAAAGCATGAAAGCCATATGTGCTTTCTCTGCGGGGAGGCTTGTAGCCTGGGGCAAGATCTCAGCCCTGCTCACCGGCTGCCTGGATATAAACTTGGTGCTCTTGGTAGGGCATGGTGGGAGTGAGACTGGCTTTTTGGCTGCATGTAAGCAGTGTGAGGCCTGTCACTGCTGGCTTTCCCCCATTTCCCTGGTGACCTGTATGATGCAGCAGAGAAAGCCATAATCCCCCTGGGAACATAACCCCATTGGCCTGAGACCCACACCTCCATCCCCCACAGCAGCTGCAGTAATCCCCACCCAAAGAGAGTCTGAGCTCAGACAGGCCTAACCCTGCCCCCACCTGATGGTCTTTCACTAACCACTATGGTAGCTAAAGACAAAAGTCATAATCTTTTGGGAGCTCTGGGGCCCCACCCATCACCCAAGAAATCTGAATACCTTAGGGCAAGCTTGTATTCTCCCTATACTACTGCAGCTGAAGCTCTCTTGAAAGCACCACCTCCTGGTTGGAGGCCAACAAACTCAAGCCATTACGGAAACTCAAAAAAGAACAACCCTGCTCTAAGAAAGGAGAAAACAACAGCTAATTCTATCACCTGTAACATCCTGGCTAACCAGAGGTCCTGAGTCTGTCCATGTGACAACTTCACTGCTACATTAACTAGCATTTCAAAAAAAAATGCACTAAATAAAACTATAATCAAGGTCCCACACAGAGTCCACCTCACTCCCCAGCTACCTCCACCAGAGCAGGTGCTGGTATCCACAGCTGAGAGACCTGAGGACAGACCACATCACAGGAGAAGTTGTAGACACTCCCCAGTACCAGCATGAAGCCCAGTAGCTCTTCTAGGTGGCTAGGCCCAGAATAACAATAACAATCACTACAGTCCACCTCTCAGGAAGCCCCATCCCTAGTGGAAAGGCTTCAAGGGATCACCCCTTTGGGACAAAAGAATCTAAAGAGTATCCTTGAGCCCCATAGCATTCCTCGGACACAGTCTACCCAAATGAGAAGGAATCAGAAAAACAGTTCTGGTAATATGAAAAAGCAAGGTACTTTAACACCCCCAAAATATAACACTAGCACACCAGCAATGGATCCAAACCAAGAAGAAATCTTTGAATTGCCAGAAAAAGAAATCAGAACATTGATTATTAAGCTAATCAAGGAGGCACCAGAGAAAGAAGAAATTTCTAAGCAGCAAAGCATTCAAGAGGTGACTTGGGTATTCTTAAAAGCATTGAGTTTTATTCATACACAGAGACATGGTTTGAAATTGAAACTTGTGTCTTAAAGGGAAGCTGAGCATAAAAGTTTGGGAAATTTGCAGCCTGATAATGTGATAGAAAAGAAAAACTCATTTTCTGAGGAGAAATTCAAGCTGGCTGCAGAAATTTGCATAATTATCAAGGATCCAAATGTTAATTGCCAAGACAATGGGGAAATGTCAGAAGGTATGTCAGAAGTCTTCATGGCAGCCCCTCCCATCACAGGCCTGGAGACCTAGGAGGAAAAAATGGTCTTGTGTGCCAAGCCCCAGCCCTTTCTGCTTTGTACAGTCTTAGGACTTGGTGCTCTGTGTCCCATCTATGGCTAAAAAAAAAATGTACAGCTCTGGCCATTGCTTCAGAGGGTGAAAGCCCTAAGCCTTTGTAGCTTACATATGGTGTTGGCCCTGTGGGTGCACAGAAGTTAAAAACTGAGGTTTGGGAACCTCTCCCTAGATTTCAGAGGATGTATGAAAATGCCTGGATGTCCAGGCAGAGGTGTGCTACAGGGGCAGAGCCCTCATGGAGAACCTCTACTAGGGCAGTGCAGAATGTAAATGTGGGGTTGGAGGCCCCACACAGAGTCCCTACTGGAGCACTGCCTAGTAGACCTGTGAGAAGAGGGCCACCATCCTTCTCCAGATCCCAGAATGGTAGATCCACTGACAGCTTGCACTGTGCACCTGGAAAAGCTGCAGACACTCCATGCCAGCCTGTGAAAGCAGCCAGGATCAGGTGCTCTACCCGCAAAACCACAGGGGTGGAACTGCCCAAGGCCATGGGAGCCTACTTCTTGCATCAGTGCAATCTGGATGTGAGACATATAGTCAAAGGAGATCATTTTGGAACTTCAGTGACTCTCCTATTGGATTTCAAAATTGCATGGGGCCTGTGGCCCCTTTGTTTTGTCCAATTTCTCCCATTTGGAATGGGTGTATTTACCCAATGCCTGTACCCCATTGTATCTAGAAAGTAACTGACTTGCTTTTGATTTTACAGTCTCATAAGTGGAAGGGACTTGCCTTGTCTCACATGAGACTGGATTGTGGACTTTTGAGTCAATGCTGAAATGAGTTAAGACTTCGGTGGACTGTTGAGAAGGCATGATTGGTTTTGAAATGTGAGGACATGAGATTTGGAAGGGGTCAGCAGTGGAATGATATGGTTTGGCTGTGTCCCCACCCAAATCTCATCTTGAATTGTAGTTCCCATAACCCCCATGTGTCATGGGAGGGACCCAGTGAGAAGTAACTAAATTATGGGGTCAGGTTTTTCCTGTGCTGTTCTCATGATTGTGAATAAGTCTCATGATGGTGAATAAGCCAGCTTGAATTTCTCCCCAGCCACGTGGAACTGTGAGTCTATTAAACCCCTTTTTCTTTATAAATTACCCAGTCTCTGGTATTTCTTCAGAGCAGTATGAAAATGGACTAATACAGTAAATTGGTACTGGTAAAGTGGAGTACTGCTATTAAGATACCCAAAAATGTGAAAGCAACTTTGGAAATGGGTTACAGGAAGAGATTGAAACAGTTTGGAGAGCTCAGAAGAAGATAGGAAGATGTGGGAAGGTTTGGAACTTCCTAGAGGCTTGTTGAATGATTTTGACCAAAATGCTGATAGTGATATAAACAACGAAGTCCAGGCTGAGATGGTCTCAGATGGAGATGAGGAACTTACTGGGAATTGGAACAAAGGTGATTCTTGCTGTGCTTTAGCAAAGAGACTGGCAGCATTTTGCTCCTGCCCTACAGATCCGTGCTATTCACAATAGCAAAAATATGGAATCAACCTAAGTTCCCATCAATGGATGAATGGATAAAGAAAATGTGGTATATATATATATATATATATATATATATATAGGAATGTTATTCATCTATGAAAAAGAATAAAATTTTGTCATTTGCAGCCACACGAATGGAGCTAGAGGTCATTATGTTAAGTGAAATAAGTCAAACATAGAAAGATAAATACTACATATTCTTATTCATATGTGGGAGCTAAAAAAGTGGATCTCATGATGATAGGGAGTAGATTGGTGTATAGCAGATGTTGGGAAGATGAGCAGGGAGGGAAAATGAAGAGAGGTTGATTAATGGGTACAAATATACAGTTTGATAGAAGAAATAAGACCCAGTGCTTGATACATCAGAGAGGTGACTATACAATAATATATTCTTTATTTCAAAATAGCGAGAAAAGAATAATTCAAATGTTTCTAGCATAAATAAATATTTAAGTTAATGGATATCCCAACTGCACCAATTTGATCTTCAAAGCTTATTTGAATATATTAAGTTATCACACACACAGAGCATCAGTAAAAAATAAAATTAGAAAACAAAAAATAAATATAGTGTAGCTTTTGTAAGCATAAAGTGTAATAAAGAGAAGGAAAAGAGATTAATTGGACATTTGATTTGAAACCAAGGCAACAGTCAGACTGCTGGCGACCTTGAACATTAAACTCAAGAATTAGGACTTAATTTTGTCAAGGAATTCTCAAATCTAACTGTGCTACAAAATTTTCTAGGGACTGTCAAATGCCATTTCCCCAAATATCACCAATACAAACTGTTGATGAGATAGGGAAAACACCATTTCAGCAGAGATTTGGCAGTATCTCAGAGAGCAAGGTTAGAATTTATTGAGAATTTAAGTTTCATTTAAGCCATTTCCCTCCATGGAGAGAGCGGGGAGGTCTTGATTTGAAATGGGCAAAAATCACAACATGGAAGTTTAAGATTCGTGGGAAAAGCAAGGCAAGGCAAGAGATTCAAAGGTAAAAACTGTCTGTTGATACTTTTCATTGAAGAGTTGATGGATATTTTGGGAAATTCCTAAATGAATAATCAAGCCATTTTTCCAGGTAAGAGTCACTGGAATCGTAAAGTTATGCTAGTGAAGACAGTGAAATAGTAATGTCACGTTGATGTAGAAGCTCTGCAGGGCATAGATAGTTTTAGTTCTCAGAACTCATCTTCTAAAGTTCCACACATTGAAACCCAAAACCTCTATTTTTAACGGGCTTAATTGGGAGCCAATGCTATAAACAATGAGCCACTGCAGGTTTTTGTCTCAGTTTGGCATGATCCCAGCTGTCCTTCAGGAGATGGGAACACTTGTTGGAAGGTTGCAGAAATTACTCAGAGAACATATAAAGATGGTATGAATTATGAGTCTCAAGGACATGGTTAACTTAGTGATGCTAGTCATGGCTTTTCTCTGTCTCTGTCTCTGTCTCTCCCTCCTAGCTCTCTGCATCTCTTTCATGAGTCTGGGTCTTCTCCATGCTAAATACTGAGAGTATATATATATCCATTGTCAAGTGAGGCAGACCGATGAGAAATCCTTAAGAAAAAGTATCACAAGAAAGACAGGAAGACTGCAGGAAGCAAGGGATTGCCAGGTGCCTGGTAGTTTCTTTAAACCTACAAGTTTATTGTTCAGGTGATCTTCTCCTGTGTATGTTGGGGTAGAGATGAGGTGCACAAGGAGAGAATAGAAGTTATTTGGAGATTTAACTCAGAATTGCCCTCAGATTGAATCAAGGATGAGAAAGGCCTCAAGACCCCATATGGAATTGAGAACTAAAATTAAAATCTTAAGCGCCCACCCCAACCAATTGAACAGACCCCCTCTTGGCCAAGGAGACCTCAGAGAAACCTTAAAAATGGAGTTCCTGGCCATAAGGAGACAAGAGATCACATAAGCCTCAATTTATATCCTCTCCCTTTTGCATACAGACGCACCAACTGACCAGCATGAATGTTAAAATAGAGATCACATGACTGACAGAACAGACTCTTTGTGGCAGTAAGATATCAAATTATAAAAAGGACCTACGCCCATGCCAGGCAAAGGTTAAGTCACGCACCCCTACACTTAAAGAATAAACTTTGTTTTAACTGCCACAAGGTTTTTCTTTCTTAAGCAGCTCAACAAGCACTGGCCTCAAGGAAAGCAATATTAAAATAACTGCAGCTCATTCACCACCATGTGCTGACTAACTGACCTCCTATTCCACAAGCCATAACTACAGCTTTGATTACACAAGAAAGAGATTTCAGTAACTTTCCTGGTAAAAGACCACCGACTATGGACTGATTCTGGTCGGTTTTATAGAGGCTTTGCACTTGAGAGCATTTATGTCCCTGTTTTACCTTCTGAAATATAGAGAGCCTCATTGTAATAGATTTAAATGTTAAGTACCCTCTCCAATATGAACATAGATCATTTGTAGCATGCATGTTTATTCAGTATGCATGCATCAGAAACCACTTGGTGAATATTCATAGCTTCTCCTGTAACCTGTTGAATATGTATATTTAGCCAAACTATGTAGCATAAAGCTCCTGCCTCAGCCCCTCCTTCTTCAAAGTACCTGCCTTTCCATCTCTGTTGTATACTTCTCAGCCTGTCAGGATGACCATTGGCAGGCTATAACCCTTTATGAGAAATAAAGTCCTGTTTCCAAATCTGCATAGATCTCATGATTTTTCTGTTGGCAAAATTCAGGATCCCTGGGCAACCCCTGACATTAAATTATAAGCCCCCTAGATTAAAAGTCCCTCAGACCCCTCAGCCTATCTGTCCCTTAATTAGTATAATCATGGTTAAATTACTTTTTGTGCCTCTCCTCCTCACATTCACAGATATTTACAGAAAAGAAAAAAAAAGTCAAGGAGATTAAGTCACTTGCCCAAGGTCTCAGTGCCACTAAGTGCAGAGCCATATCTCAAGTCCAGTTCTGTTGAACTCCAATAAACATCTGCTTTTACTTCCTTCCTTTTCCATTATTGCCTCTTCCCCTTTCACAGGGCCCTGATTGTAAAAATATATAGGCAGATAACGCTGCAGTTGATAACATTACACTTCTATTGAAAGAAGTTTTTCTCCCTTTGCGATATTATTTCAGATCACTTTGCACCCTCCTTTATTCATTCATGGATTCCTTCCCAGCCATCCGTGGAGAGATATGTAGGGTGTGAAATGGGACTCCTACATGAAGGGCCAATATTTAGCCAGTAACCTCAGGAAGGTCATTTGCAGCCACTGTTAGTTCTGATTGGCTGGGCCTGCAACTTGCAGAGTGGTAAATATTTTGACTATTGCCCTTGACTGTTTGCCAGAATAATTGTCTGCATTTGTATCCCCTATGGTGCTCAATTAGAATGCACACAGCCCAAGAGAGTGAGGCAGGGTAGGAGGTGGTCTGAGCGTGGAAATACAGGCAAGAGACACAGGGTCAGGGCCATCTCTGCTCCAATCTGTCTTTGTGTGACCTTGTGCACATCACTTCTTTTCTCTGGGAATCAGCTTCTCCATGGGCAAAAGTATATATGGCCTGGCACTATTATATTTTTGTAAAAGAAAGCAGTATGTGCCTATGTGCCTGGGTCCATGCGTGCACACATAGAAACATGTCTGGAAGGTGACACACCCACCTATTCACAGTGGTTATCTCTGGGAAGCACAACTGGATGAAGAAGATCTTTTCTACCTTATATAACCTCTTCACACTTTTAATTTTCCATAACAAGCATGTGTTGTAATTTTTTTAAGTTAACAGCTAAAAAGTCCTGTTTGTTCCTGTTTTACAGGAAGACACACTTCTTTTCTGAGGTCACATGAGGCCTTGGCATCTGACTCTGAAGGCTGTCTTGCCGGCATGGTCCTTACGCTGCCTCTGAACAATTGGGGGATGTGAGTACTGGGCACCAAATGATGCCTCCTAATCTCCCAGCTCAGCAAATGCTGCCCAGGGCTGGAAACAAAACATCCTCAGAGAGTTTTCCTTGCCCCCCTCCTGTTGGTATCTTGTCCTTGTCAGCAAATGATTCACCACCATTCAGCCAAAGCATGATTATTTTCACTTGTATCTACAGCTATGAAATACCCACAGACTGGTGCCAGGTTCTGGGAAAGAGCTATAACCAAACATGCTGAATTCCCAGACTCCTTTGAATTTATAATGCCATGAAGTGCTGTTCCCAGGTCAGGAGGCTAGGGGACTGAGCAGCATGATTACTTATCCCTGTCCTGGGAGGAAACAAGAGGGAAAAAAGATTTGTTTCCCAGAAGACAGCCATCTCTCCAGCAAATAATCCAGTCCCAGGTTCCCTTATGATAAATCAATCACATTTTTTAATAAAAGAATGTAAACATAGAGATTGGAAAGAAGGATTGCATTGAAAGAGCACTAGGCTTTGGTTTAGACAAACCTGGATGCAAACCCATACCTTGAACAAGCCATTTAACCCACTTCCCTGAAAGGACACCTTATTTTGTGCCAGGCACTCTGCTGGGCATTTTATATCCAACAGCTCAAGCTTGAAGAGATTATTATTGTTCTCATTCTGTAACAGATGAAGGAAGTGGGACTCAGGGAAGAAAGCCGTGAGAGTGGGAGGGCTCAGTTGATGAAATGACAAAGCCCAGATTTCAATTCAGGTCTTGAGAAGCACCCATTCCTCTGGCCAGTGCTGCCTTTCCCCATACAGGGTGGAGAGAAAAGACTTCTGCTCCAAGCACACTGTTAGAAACAGCTGGAACCAGGAGCAATCCCATACTCCTTTCCGTGAGCCTTCTTTAATTGCAAATGCCCTAGGAGAGATAAAAAATCAAGACCCTGATACTGAATAGAAAGGAGAAACACCAATCATTGATCAGTGAATGGAAATTGTGCTTTGGCATCAAAGGAACCTGGATTCAGATGCTAGCTCTGTTGTGTACTGTGACCTTAGGCATTTCACCTGACTTCTGTGGGTCTTAGTTTGCAAATGTGCAAAAGTAGAATGGTGAGAGGGTAAATGAGATTATAAAGCACCTATCTCAGAGTCTCATTTGGAGCAGTAGCTAGTCTCAGAAAAAGGAGGAGCCCCTAGAGGGTTCCAATGATGAGGCATGCAAGGATGCTGGGGTCTCAAGGCTGCAAGCAGGCACTGAACATGTCGGTGCAGGGGGAACTGCTGGATAGCGGCTGGGAAAACCTAAGTAATGCAGAGCTTGGGCTGGCATTGCAGCAAGTAACCACCTCTTTCCAGACCACGTGCACATGGTGCCAGGAGGGAGAGGGTCGTAGAAACCCAGGCAGAGCTCATTGACCACTGGCTCAACTACACTGACGCCTGGGCGGCTCCATCAATGCTAAGCTCCGCTTCCTCCCCAGCCTTAATGGTAAGTTCTCAGCCAAGTGCCAGACGTCAAGGTGTACAACCCGGGGTACCATCAGGTTGTAGGTCACAGCCAGAGTGCAGGTCCACCACAGCATCTACTCTCTGAAGGTCCCGGAGACCTCTGACATTCAGCCCTGCTTCTCGCAGCATGTGCGGACCCTCAGCAACCACCTGGAGAACCACCCAGACACAGGAGGCCAAGTACCTGGCAGAGATGCTTGTGCTCAGGTATGGCAAGCATGTCCTCACCCAAGTGGAGGCAAATACTCGTCGCTGGCAAGTTTTTTGTGCCTCAGCTTGGTCCTGTTTAAAACAGAGTTAGTGTGTGAAATTCCTAGGTTACTTGAGAGAATTAAATGAGCTAATGGAAGCAAAGCACTTTGGAACACTCTCTGGCCTTTCTAAATGTGAAAGTTCATGTCTATGAGATTTGCTGCTGCTTTAGGATTGGGATCCCAGAGTCAGATCACACAGACTGAGGCTCAAGTCCCAGCACAGCTGCTTACTGTCTCAGTGACCCTGAGCAAATTGTCCCACCACTCTGGGAATTAATCTCTTCTTTAAAGTTGGGATAATATTAAAATTGATGTCATAAAACTACTGTGATTATTAAATGAGATACTGAAAGGAAATCCCTCCCCATAGTACCTGGCCTGTCACCTTGAGCTGTCATGATGTGGAATTGACCATGATGATCATTCCGATGGTGGTGTGAGGAGGTGAGTGACAGAGTTCTATGTACCATGAAGAACACAAAGATGTCCAACCAGGGCTCATGGTTGAGTGGGGCAGATACACCTAATATATAAATTACTCATTGTGAAATGTGATACAGCTTCAAACATTTTCTATGGGAAAACGAAGGAGGGATACAAATTCTGGGAGATGTCTGATAAGGCTTCTGGAAGAGGATGGAATTTCCACTGCATCTTGAAGATTAGATGTGAGAAAGAAAAGAAGGACTTCCCAGAAAGAAAAAGAGTTTTATCCAGGGCTGGGAGCAGGAGCACCAGACTCCTTCTGGCCTCAGCCAGACACACATAGATTTGTTCAATTCTGCTGGCCTGGGAGAATCCTTTCAACAGCAACTGGAAGCTCCATTCTGGTGGCCTCGGTTCATTCCTTTGAAAATGCCCCCAGGCTCCAGAAACTGAGCTCCCTGACTGAGAAAGGGGAGATGGGGGCCAAGGCAGAATAGAAGGTTTTGGCCTGAGATTTAAAAAAAAAGGTGGGAGAGAAGAGAGAATGGATTATCTTATAAGTAGAGTAGTCATATAATTTATCATCCAAATCTGAACTCCGGTTGAGACCAAAAAAAAAAAAAAGTGTTTTAATTATATGGGACAATGGTCATAAACCGGAATGTATGCCAGTCCACCTTGATATCACTGTTTGTCATTGGGCCCTGACCTCCCTTGTCATCCTGATCTCTAGCTAGCCCTCGGGTTCCCCCTCCCATGACACACTCCCAATATGTCTCACGCACTGATCCCCTGATGTGTCATGGTGATTCCTGGCTGTGCCTTTGCCTGATGAAGTCTAACTTATTAATCAAGACTGGGTTCAGTTGTCAGCTCCCTTGAGAATATGTCTTTACCTGCCCCTCTCCCTCACACACACATACTCCTTCAATCTCCCAGGAAGAAAGCATCTCTTACTCCTCTTGATGACCACCCAACATTAGCAGTATGTTTATATGAGCATGTCACTTGGCATGAGTTCTTTTCCCAATTTGACTAAGAGTTCTTTTAGTGTGGGGAGGGTTGGTGTTGTGCTTATTGTAGTTACTGCCAGGGCTCAGCCTCAGACCATCAGACAGTACTCTGAGATAGGTGCTGTAAAGTTTAGAGGTACGTGCTCTAAAAGTTAGCTGAATGAATGAGAGAAAACCAGAAAGAGGTCTTGCAAAGCCTCAGGTGATAGGAACCAGCTATTGGATTCTTTTAAATGACCCGCCCCTCTTGGATTCTTAAGTGTATTATTATTTCATTCATAATCCAGTTTTGAGCCCCATTTTTGTCCATTCTAAGTGCTATCATAAATACAAAGATGAATAAAACTTAGTTTTCACTGCCTCAAAATATTCTAGGCAAGTTGACCAAAAAATAGTAAACAACAGAGAAGGCAAAGGGGGAGGTGGTAGCATGTGTAACCATATGGTCTCCAAGTTCCTTTTAGAACCTTGGGTAACCGGGTGGAGGGGCTGCAGTAATTCCACGCCAGCTGATGATAGCATGGAGACTGCTGGGCTACTGGCCCGGAGTTGTTCCTTGCACGTTACACATTGTCTTCTCTGGAACAAGCTCCTCTTGGACAATTGGGTTGTTGCCCTCTATTGGATACTATAAGTTATGTAAAATGAAGAGGTCTTCTGCCTTATTTTGACTTCTAGAAAGCTTAGAACCAAATTCTGATCATTTCCACGACATTTCTATTGCTAGACTCAATCTTAGTTCCAACTTTTCTTTTTTGTCCTTATATTCCCTCTTGAATAACTCATTTTTCAAATTTGTATATGATATGTACTTACATAAAACACTACATATTCTTTTTTAAAAATAAAGAGAAATGAGTACAGAGCTGAGTAGCTGTGGAGGGAGACCCAGTAAACCTCTGAAACCTACCTCCTCAGCCCACTCCTTATTTCAGCCCCAGTCTCACTCCTTTAGCCTTGCTCTTGGTCCAAATTCCATCCTGCCTGGTGATAGTTCTCGTTACCTCATAGAGATGGGCTGTCATAAACCAGATATTCTTCAGTTCCTAAAAAATTTGACAATGAAAAATAAATTTAAACTCAATTTCAGTACTATGTTGAGACTAATTTTTTTAAAGCAAGTGTGTGTGTGTGGAGGTGTGCAAGTAAAAGTGGGGTGTGTATGTTGTAAAAAGAATATGTTGCAGCATTGAAAGGCTGGGAATCACTAAGTTATAGGTAAACAGATCGGCAAGGTTAGGAGCTCAAAAAATCCCATGGAGTTCAAGGAATATCTGCTGAGCTTCATGGTTTGGGAGTCTGGGGTTGGGAAAGTATGAAGTAGGGAAGAAAGAAAGATCTTCTTTCCTTTCATTTAAATTATTTATTCATTCGTTCACTCTTAAGAAGGATTGTGCTGAGGATAAAATGCACTGAAAGAGAAAATATAGGGGAAAAAAGTCTTTGTGACCTTGGGTTAAGCAAAGATTTTTAAACATGACATCAAACGCACAATCTGTAAAAGAACAAATTAATAAATTGGACATCATCCACATTTTAAAAATCAGACTAAGAGGAGGAGAACACAAAGGCTCTGAAGCACAATATTCATCTAAAACTGAGGTCAGCAAACAACACCCACAGGACAGGCACCTGTTTTTGTAAATAAAGTTTGTTTTGGAATACAGCCACACTCATTTGTTTATGTATTATCTATTGCCTATTAATAGCTGTGACAGAGACCTTATACCTCACAAGACTAAAACATTTACTTTCTAGCCCTTTAAGAAATAGCTTGCTAACCCCTGATATAAAGCACAGAATGCCCAACAGATGCCCAAGATATATTGATCCCTTCAACATTACAGTAACCCAAGTGGTTAACTGAACTTGCTACGGATACTATACCTACGATGGTCAGTTTTCTCCAGCCTAGAGTAGCTTTCTCCTAGAATCTAGATCCCCCAATTTGTCCCAGTGTGCCATAAAAACATCATCATTTCTATGAAAAAGGTTGATAGGCATTGGTATGAAACAGTAATTCTCCCATCGCACACCACCTTGTATTCTTCCCATCACTGTCTCTACCTGCCTTCCTCCTCTTAATCAGGTAACATTTGGTGAGCACCTATCATATGCCAGAGAAGACATAGCCTCTGCCTTCAAAGAGCCCAAACTCCACCAGGAGAGAGCCATATACACAAATAATTAATATGCAATGTGTTATGTAATATAATAGTTATATAAAGAAAAAGTATTCCCAAATACATAAATTTTAATCTCAGCTCTGCAACTTTGTGATTTAACCTTTCTGAGCTTCAGTTCTCTCATCTATAAAGTGAGAATGATATCAGCTATCAGCAAGTGCAATGGGTTGTGTTAAGGATTAATAGAGCTGCTGTGTGCAAAGCACCTTTTTCCATGTCAGAGCTCAATATCCTTGTCTGTAGCAGTGGTAGTGACAGTAATCAGTAGTAGAAGCAGTACTGATGGAAGATAATGTATAAGGTAAAGTTGCAGCAAAGAGGAGACAGCAGTGATAGCAGGGTACTAGTCAGGGACATTTTCAAAAAGATGACATGGATCTTGAAGCATGAACAGGAGTTAGTTATGTGGAGATGGAGGAGGGAGCATGGATAGAATAAAATAAATAACATGAAACCTTTCTTAGGAGATGCAAATTTGCCCAAGATGAGAAATGGAAAGTGGGTGGCTTACCAACATGCTTCAGGTGTACTAAAGTTCTGGTGACCCAGAATCAAAGGAGACTCTGTGCTTGGATTTGAACAAGAGGACCCTTTTAGCTCCCTTTAGAACTAAGGCAGAAGAAACAAAAAAATAAAAAACAAAAAATAAACAACAACAAAAAGAACTGAGGCAGAGGATGTGACATGACTCCGGTGATTTTTCCTTGTCTTTCCTATCCTTTCTTCTTGTCTTGGTCTCTTTAATGTTGTTTATTTTTTATTTTTTATTTTTTTTATTTAGACAGAGCCTTGCTGTGTTGCCAGGCTGGAGTGCAATGGCACGATCTCCGCTCACTGCAACCTCCGCCTCCCGGGTTCAAGTGATTCTCCTGCCTCAGCCTCCCGAGCAGCTGGGACTACAGGTGGGTGCTACCACGCCCAGCTAATTTTTGTATTTTTAGTAGACATGGGGTTTCACCATGTTGGCCAGGATGGTCTCGATCTCTTGACCTCGTGATCCACCCACCTCGCCTCCCAAAGCACTGGGATTACAGGCATGAGCCACCACACCCGGCCTAATGTTGGCTAAGAGGGTCACTATCTATATCTACAGAATAAAATCTAAATTCCTCAGCATGATGTTAAGGCCCTTCAGGACTGAGCCCCAATCTTCCTAACCACCTTCATTCCGTCACTCACCTCTTCACTCCTTCCCCCATGCTTCCTATTCTCCATATTCAACTCAACACATTTAAAATCTAGGCTGGCAATTTTCTATGCTATGCCTAATATCTACTCCCCTTTCCTTGTTTCCTGCCTAATTTATTCTCTATCCTCCTAGTTGGAGAGGGAGTGCTCTTTGGTTCTTCTCTCTTCCTAAAACTCACCATCCTTCTCCATGGCTTTCCATGCCAAATCCTCTGTCATGTTCTTCAGAGCTGTCCTCTTTTGTTCATCATTTTAATTTGGCTTTTCATCATTCGGATTTTTTACTCCCACACTCTTGCCCCCATAAGCCCATCTTCCCATAGCAGCTTGAGTACTCATTTAAATAAATATATATCCCACCATGTCACTTTCCTGCGTAAAACTTTCCAGTAGTTTCTCTCTGCAGTGTTGATTCCCGTTAGCCCAAACCACTGGGACAATGTCCATAGTTAGACAAAATTGGGTTTATTGGCTTGTTGCAATGAGGAGAGAGGGCACACGATGGGAGACTTTGGAGCACCCCAGTGAGAAAGTGTTAGGAGGGATTTGCTGTAGGATTTGGAGTTGGGTTAGTTAATTCTGGGAAGGAATTAATGATGTGTGGCATTGCTCTGGATTGAGTACTGTCGGAAGAGCAAGGGCAATTCTAAAACTGCATATCTTGGTTTTGTTTTTTTAATCTAAGAGCTGCTCTTTGTTATCCAGGTGGCAATGCTAATCACACACTGACCTGTTGTCTGTGCCAGCAGTTAGAATAAAATCCAGATATCTTTCTATACATAATCTTGTCACTGAGGAGAAAAAAATGTACTCCTGATGTCTAAAATTGATCTGATGTTTACAGCTCGATTGCAATATTATTAGAAGCTAGTCTGAGGCTCACAGCCCAGTGAGCCTAAAAAATCTAAACAGTATTATAGAATAACAACCTCAGACAAAGTTACTCGGAGACCACGATAAAATGAAACAAAACAAGGTCACTTCATAATTTTGCCTTGTCTAAGCATGGACAAAAACAAGGTCACTGCATGCACGACTCACAAAATACCCATAGAATTGTCCCCACTTTCTGACAGCATCCAATCCAGAGCAAACCTCTGCTTCCTTAGAGCCACCCCCGAATCACCTGAACAAAGCCTAAATCCCATAATAGGTTCTAACACCCTCTTACTGAGGCGTCTCAGTGTTCCCCAAGGTGTACATTTCTCCTCTTCGCAACAAGTAATAAACCCAACTGTTTAACAGCTGGTATGTTTTTCATAATCTTTGGCTCAAGGGCCTTGGCACAGGCATTGTTCCCCTGCTCACCTGACTAACCCAGCTTCAACCAACTTGGCCTTCCTTCAGTTCCTTAAAGATAGGAAGTTCATTCCTGCCTTGGGGCTCTACACTTAACATTATCTTTCTCCTACTAAGGCCCACTCATGCCTAGCTCCTTCTCATCAGGGAAATGTAAACTCTTAAGAATTAAAGAAAAGGAAAATGGTAAAGCTGTCTTTAAAATGGCAGAGTAATAATGTAAGGCATACACCAACAATGCCTACAGAACAGGCTATGCTTGTGTTCCAGTCTCTCACACTGGCTGTTGCTAAGGCTTTACCAACGAGAACACCATAAAAATTAATCTCCCAGTTCAAGTTTTGCTGCCCTTTCGCCTAGATCTTTAGTAGCTGGGACATTGCTGGGAAGTTCCTGAGCAGCTCGTGATTTGGGTGTAGAGCCATGAGGCCCTAGATAACTGTCCCTGTGGGCTTTCCACTCTTTGCCTTAATGGCTACTACTTTCAGTAATTCTGTATCACCTTTTCCATTTCCTACATAATTCTTATCACCTTCTAAATTATACTATTGTGTGTCGCTGGTCTTCCTCTACCAGAATGCACATTTTAAGAGGTCAGGGACTATGTGTGCTCATCTTTGTCTCCTAGTGCCTCTACCATTTCCACAAATAACTAAAACATATCTTACCTTGAGCATTACAGCATCTTAATGGGTTCCTCTACCTCCAGTCACTCTCACCTCCAATACAGACATAACTGAATTACTTTTTGGAAACAAAGTGTAGATGCTGGCACTCCCCATTCAAAAACCTTTCAAAGATTCTCTCCTCAAGGTGTTGTCACTTCACTCATCTCAACTTGTCTTCTACTGTAGCTCTCAGAGAGCTCTGAACTTCAGTCATGCCGAATGGTCCCAGACATGCCACATGCTTTTCAGCAGCCAAGCCTTGACAAGTGCAGTGCTGCTTCTTTTATCTAAAATGTTCTTGCCCACTCCTCTCTTTTTTCCTGAGGGCAAAGTCCTAGTCACCCTTCAAGTTCTCACTCCCAAATTGCCCCTTTTGAGAGGTCCCCTCTTTGATATTTCCTTCTGTCCTTCCACAGCTTTTTGTTGCCCACATGACACTACTGACTGCACGGACTTCTCTCGCAGTTGATTGCACACCTGCTATCTTTCCCGAGACCGTATTTCAAGGGCAGAGATCTATCTGCTCTCTGGGCCTTGGTTTCTTCATTTGTAAACCAAAGATCTTTGTACCTACCTCATAGGGTTCTTGTGAGGCGTAAATGAGTTAATGCATGCAATTGGAACAATGACTGGAACATAGTAAACACCATATAAATATTTGCTACTATTATTATTAATTTCTGTACTCTTAGTACTGGCCTAAAGCAGATGTCAATATGTATTGCTGAATTTGGTTGGAGTGGGGCAGGAAACTTTCAAAAGACTGAGCTTTAGAGCTTAGAATCAGGTTGGGAATATTGGCCTTTTCTTTTTTTTTCAGTGTCTTTTCAAGTTATTTGTTGTACTAGTCTATTCTCACACTGCTAAAAAGACATACCAGAGACTGGGTAATTTATAAAGAAGTTTAATTGACTCACAGTTCCGTATGGCTGGGGAAGTCTCAGGAAACTTACAATCATGGTGGAAGGTGAAAGAGAAGCAGGCACCTTCTTTACAAGGTAGCAGGAAGGAGAATGAACGCAGGAGGAACTACCACTTATAAAACCATCAGATCTCGTGAGAACTCACTATCACGAGAACAGCATGGGCGGGTATGATTCAATTACCTCCACCTGGCCTCTCCCTTGAAACGTGGAGATTATGGGTATTACAATTCTTTTTTTTTTTTTTTTAATTATACTTTAAGTTTTAGGGTACATGTGCACAACGTGCAGGTTAGTTACAAACAATTCAAGATGAGATTTTGGGTAGGGACACAGCCAAACCGTATCATTTGTGTAATCTCCAACCCTACCTCCATCCCAAGCTTTGGAGACAGGAGTCAGGGATTAAGAGAAGAGAAATTAGTCCTAAGCCTTTACCTTACCTGTGGAATAAGGGTTGATCTGACATGAAGACACCTGCTTCAGAATATTATTTATTTTATTTATTTATCTATTTTTGAGATTGAATCTTGCTCTGTCACCCAGGCTGGAGTGCAGTGGCGTGATCTTGGCTCACTGCAACCTCCACCTCCCGGGTTCAAGCGATTCTCCTGCCTCAGCTTCCTGAGTACCTGGGATTACAGGCGCGTGCCACCACGCCCAGCTGATTTTTGTATTTTTAGTAGAGACGGGGTTTCACCATGTTGGTCAGGCTGGTCTCAAACTCCTGACCTTGTGATCCACCCACCTCAGCCTCCCAAAGTGCTGGGATTACAGGTGTGAGCCACTGTGCCCGGCCCAGATTATTTTTAAAAAGCTTCCCTGAGTGCCTTGTTCAAACGACACTTACCCTGAAATGAGTAACATATTTAGCCATTACTTAGAATGCATTCCTCAGAATGGGCCACATCTTTCCCCCATCGTATCAGGGGAAGGATGAAATATAGCACCCTCAAATTATAGTAGAGGTGGGGGTTGGAGTGGCAAAAGAAGTCTGGATGAGTTGCTGTTCCTAGAGCTTCTAAAGGATTATTAGAGTTGAGGGAGCTAGAGGGCGCTGCATACAAGAGAGCAAGAAAGACCAGATGTTTCCTAAAATGAGGTTGGTTTGATGGAGAAGCAGGAAAGTGCAGCAGGGGATCCATGGACTGTAGGTCTCATTCTACCACTTTCTAGCTGGGATGCCAGGGCAAATTGCTGAACCTCTTTGGCTTCTTCATGTTGTGTTTCATGAAGGGATTGAACTAAATGAAGTTTTGAATTCCTTCTGGTATTAAGAGGAGGGTGTAGGCATATGGTGGGATGATCCTAAGTCTAAATGCATGCTTTAATGTATCCTGGGCAGCTCCTTAGACGGCATGTTTCCTTGGCTCCCTCTGGAGCCTACCAGGCTTCTCCAGGACTTGTCTGACCACGCCTACTGTGAAAGCTGCGTCCTGGGTGAACGGCCTGGGTTGTAACTCTCCAGGGAGGTGGATGATTCCTGGAGGCTGTGAGTGAGACTGCTGGGTCAACCTCCAGTGGCCAAAGGCCAATAGGCACAATAGGGTGAAGTCGAGGCTGTGGCCAGATCATTCCTGGTAAGCAGGTGGTGTTCTCTGAGATACTTAAGAGCTTGCTCCTCAATCAACTCTGAATCCAAGCTACCTGAGGCATTAAATATACCTGGTGATGTCTGCATGTCAGTTACAAGTAATTTCAGATACTCAATTTGTCTATGACAACTGTGTAGTTAGCTTTCATCATTTTCATTTCATCAATGAGGAAGCTCAGAAAAAAGAGTGACTTGTCTCAAAGTTTAGAAATTTATATAGACTTTGTTACAGAGCAAAATTCGGTACAAGCCTGTATTGGCTTTAACCAAGTAGAGTGGATTAGAGACAGAGAATGGATTTCAGAATAAGAGAATTTTGATTACCAGATGTCCTATGGCACAAGGTGTAGTAGGCTTTAGAGCCAGAATTAAGACTCCAGCCCTGTCAGATGCTAGAGGAGGAAATTTGGGCAAGTTAATGCTCATTCTCATTTTCCTCATCTGGATATGTCAGAGGATTAAATAATATAAAATAATGCAGAGCTGCCTGACATGTTACATTATTCCCTTTCATACTACCTTAAATGTGTGGATAGAAATATAGAATCTCTCAGTAACTGTTTCATATTTTCCTCTATGTGATTTTCAACAATTTGGTTTCTACCTCCAACCTGACTAAAAATGGGCTAGTCAGGGTTCTTCTCTTTAAGTCAAAGGCTTAATGGCGGGGAGGGTAGTCAGCTACTTGAAATTAAACCATATAAAAGGAAATCATTCTCAACTGCAGTCTAACTGATAGGACTACATATTCAGAGGGCAAAGCACTGGCCTGGTGATATAGGGGCAATCTACCTTTTCTAGGCTGACTGGCCCTGGGAGTTTTGCCTAGTGTGAGTGGCCTGGCATCATGGAGATTTACTCAGCACGCTTGACTGAGCCTGGCCCTGGCTAGGAGGATTATGTTTCATCCAATGCTGAAGTCACTTGAAATTCCCCTCATTCATCCAAAGATACAGAAAAGAAGTAACTCATGGTATTGCTGAGAAAAGAACTTTATTGTTAGCTATTCTTGCATCTTTTGTTTTCTATGTGTTCAAACCAGATTGATCCAAATACTATCTTTTATGTTAAGAATCATAAACACATAGATTTTATCTCACACCCAGACACTTCATCAAACTATCAAATTATCTTATTCCGTCTTTATCTGTAGTTCTCAGAGTGCTACAGAAGCCAAGAAATGAAGTTTTTATCATTTTTTGCCTTTGAATGCACCCACATTCAGAGAGCTCATTCTTGGGTGGGTCTGATGCTTGCAGTGGAGGTGGGATGAGGCAGGAGGCCAAACCATTCCTTTTAAGAAATGTCCTGACCTAAACACTACATTAACAGTACATTAGTCACACACACACACACACACACACACAGAGAGAGAGAAACAACTGAAGTGAAATCCAAATTCTCCTCCCCCCTACCCCTTTCCTCTTTACCAATCCCCTTTACATCCTGGTGGAGGTCTCTCTGCTTCCTGTGTCTCTATTTCACCGCTAAATAGAGATGCTCAGGTACCTCATGAGGAGCTGAGGATTCGCAAACAAAATTCAATCTAAATAACTTTTCAGATATGTCTTCCTGAAATATTTACTAGTCCTCTCCCTGTCTGACAAGTGATCACAACAATGAGTCATCCTTTGGGCATTGATCCATAGCAGCCTGAAATAACAGCAATACCAGAGCTATGACTTTACATTTTCCATTTTTATTAAAACTCTCACTTCACTTAAACCTGATTATCTTAAGGCTAATTTTATTCCATGCTTGGCCTTCAAGTTTGTGCTGATCTGTGAGCCTTTTCCAAATCACCCTCTTACATGAATGCAAGAAAAATTCTCATCCATGCAGTTCCTTGACTCAGGAAAACAAGATCTCTTTAACCACAGAGGACTTTTCAGAAGGTACTCTCTGAAAAGGAGGCAGAAGAAATTGTTTTTACAAAATGAGTTAGGGCTAGAAACTAAATCCATGTACCTTAAACTATAATTCAATCTATATAGTTATACCATATATGATTTCCCAGAGATCTTATCCATATCAGATCAACAGAATAAAACCTAATGAACAAAATCTTCGTGGGGTTCTATATTCCTAAAAAAACGTAATTCCATAGTGTCATCATTATCCTCTTCTTTACTATAAGACACACATCTAGAACACTAATCCATTCAGTCCCTTTTTCTATTTATCCATTTCAAATAAACATGATGCAATGTCTACACATTCAGATCTCATACATGTTGATTTTTGTTGCATGCTTTACTGCTCATTTCCCCTTTATCTTTTTCTAAGATTAGCTTTCCCCACACTTCTTTTGGGTGCATATTGTATGCTTCTTGAAAGACAAGTACACAGCGTTTTGCAAAGTGCTGAGAATGCACTTGGTAAAGACTTGGTGATTCTGTGACTTAATTGTGACTTACGCATTTTTCTATCTCCTCCCATTCGGTGGTTAGTACTTGTGCCTTTTGTGGACCCTCTGCCACTTCAAATCCACCTCTTATACATACATATTCCTTTACATGCAACTCATGAGAGCTTAAACCAAGCTCCATTGAGTTCTGAAACTTCTGCAGATGTCTGCTGCTGTACCTGCTAAACATAAAAACAATGGGAGGGGGGACACTCATTTTTTAAAAACTTGTTTTTGATGGAGGGAATATGGGGGCAACGTCTTTTAATTTTTTATTTAAAAAATTTCAAAAATTTATTTTTACATGCATAATTGATGGGGTCATTTTAGATGCAGCAAATTCATAGTCAGTTATTCCCCATTAAGAAATTGTAGACATATTTCTCCATTGAACAAAAGTATTATCAAGATAGCTCTAAGAGCTTCATATTAATAAGTAGAAATTTTATTATTTGAGAATGCTGCTGTTCAGCAGAAGAAATTAAGAGAAAGCTTGAATGGAATAAGACTATACATTCAGTGCCAAAATTACAAATGACCACCTCTTCCCTTCTCTCATGACTTCCACTTTGTACTCAACCAGTAGAGAGTATTTTGTAGTTTTGTACTGAGACACAACTCCTACCTCCTCCAGGAAACTACTTTGGACCCCTCTCCTTCCTTTAGCTTCCTAACAAACCTGGGACTTATAATTTCGACTGTGTGTGTGTGTGTGTTTACAGAATCTCTGGTATCTCCAGTGAGAATAGAGCAGGCCTCACCCTCTCCTCATGACTAAGTCCAGAGAATGTGAGGTGAAGGAGTTCTGTGACTTTTTGAGTAGTATTCCACTCACTGTCCACAAAGGCTTGGGTTACACTGTCTGCATCACTGATCACAGTAATGTACGTGTGTGTGTATACACACCCACAACCATATTGCCACAAATGCATATTAGAAAGCAGGGCCTTACTTTCCCTGAACTGTTACAATGCCTAGCCCAGAGTACTCTGGTAATAGTGACTTCATGGAGTTTTGTACACACACCCATGTGAGAAAGGATACAAGCTAAGCTACTCATCCACACCTCATGAAACCTATGGGAGTTAGCCGTGACTCATGGTTCATTTACGAATACAGAAGCCCCAATTAATTAAATTAACTTGGTCTCCCAATCCATGATCTTGAGTTTTAATTGATAAGTATAAAATAAATGACACACTTGAAAATTTTTGGATTCACATCGCACCACCAGTACATGGCCTTTTCCATTAATGTCCACATTGACCAAACTTTCATACTATGTGTGGTTCTTACAAGAAATTAAAAGCAGAGCCTGCCCCTTTGTTGTGCAGCACAGAGGCTTTAAGGTATAGTTTCAGAGTCTCTGGTATCTCCAGTAGAAAGAGTGGGCCTCACCCTCTCCTCATGACTAAGTCCTGAAAATTTGAGGTGCAAGTTTGATGACTTTTTAACTTTAGTATTCCACTCATTGTCCACAAATGCTTTGGTTACACTGCCTGCATCACTAATTAAAAGTGAGGTAACCTGGTATAACCTGTGCCCAACCCAATATTCGAGAACATTTAGTGAGCACTTTAAAACCAGGCTGTATTACTAAACATCCCCAGCTTCCAAAGTACAGAAGTTTGGCGGGTCTAATCACTTTCCAAAATGGAATCTTAAGATCTCCAGCTGCCCTCCTCACTGCCAAGTATGAACAACAAATCCTGACTTTAACGCTAAAATTTGCAACTGACTTCTGAGGACATCTAACAGCAGCTGTTTTCCAGCGATGGGAATAGATTACATGGATGCATCTTCCAACACCCTGTGACCAAGAGGTGCAGTTGATTCATGATCAAGCCTCTAAAGTGAAAGGCACATAGGCTTTACAAGAATGATCTGTGTTCAAACTCAGTGTGCCACTTGTTAGCTGTGTGAGCTTAACCAAATCTCTGTGAGCCTGTTTTCTCATCTACCGAATGGGAGTACCACCACCTTGCTCACAAGGTTGTAAACGCTACACATAATATACATAAAGACCCTTGGCATATTGCCTTAATATAGAAGATAATAAAAGTTGGCCATTATTATTCTTATTCTCTAAGAGTTTAAATCGACTAAAGAGTCTGATTTTAAATTGAATCTTCTCAGACCGAGTCATCCAGAACTAGAAATAACATATGTATATTCTGTCTGTAAGGCTGTTAAATGCCTGTAGAGGTTACTTAGTGGGTTACAAAGGTTAGAACCCTGAAGTGGAAGGATGTTGTCCCTGCTCCCACTCTCTTACACCTGCAGCACATGCACGCGCGCACACAATCACACCCCCCAGGCTAAACTTGTATGCCCATTTGTGTATGTCTCCAACGCTACTTGATGAAAATGTCTGTAGTCCTTCAACAGGCTGCAGGTGGTCAGAGAAAAAAGAAAGAAAATGCCTGTAGTCTTAACCGTTTTTAGAAATTTAAGATGGGAAAGCGAGGCCCCACGGAATTACGCATATTCCATTAGAAGAGAAAGAAAGGAAGAGAGAAGGGACTAACTGCTACATTTTCTTGTTGTTAGCAATATAATGGCTCCCACGTGCTGGGATCCCAGTCTGATGAGAAGAAATGACACGAAGGTCATGGATGGACCTTACTGTCCACTGTGAAAGCTCCTGCAGCACCTTTAGGCCCCATAGCTTCTTCTCAAAGAGACCACCATCTCCAACACTAATAGGCATCCCATCAGCCTCATTGCGGGGGATCTTGTATTCCAGGAGTATCATTAACTCCTCTATCTGGTATGCAAAGGCAGCGACTTGGAGAAGAAGGGTGTGTATAGCTTGATGGAAGTCACCTTCGGTTGGGGTAAAATGCACCTGCTGGTCTTCTAAAAGCCTGGCCAACAAAACATGGAAGGTACGATAAGCTTGAAGGTTCTCTTGGAGTCGCTCTGCCTCGGTCAGCTCACGCCACCGATCAGTGCTTGCCACTGGCACCCCATCCGCAGAGTCCAGGTTGATGTTCTTGTTCAGGCCCTGATGTTTCACCTGGCCGAGGATACAGGAAAACACCACATCTTCTGTAATCACCCCAATGTCCTTAAATCACCCCTAAATTTAATACAAAATCTCACTCACCTCTCTGGCCAAGGATCCAAATTGTAAACTAAATAACATGTCTACAGTAGGAACTCTTAATTTGGGCTCTATGACTGGGCTTTAGAAAGATCCAATACTCCCTGAAATTGAGTACCTATGGATTTTTCTCGGAAGAATGTTCAGATTTTATTGAGTTCTAAAGGTTGAAAACTGATTTAGAAGAATTTTTCCTTCTCACTTCAAACTCTCTCGGTAACTGGAATATTTTAATCATATTAAAGTATTTTTATACATACTTGTAAAAGACACCGGCCACAACTAGAAAGACTTGGAATATAGCCATTGTAGAATTTCTCTAACTTCCCTCTCCCCATTGAGCACTCCCAAAGAGTCTGATTTCTGTCTGGTGAAGCTGTACAAAGATAAATCAGTTCTCAGCCTAAATTCAAAACTCTCCACAGGGGTTGGAGTATTTCCACAGCATATCTCAGGTGGAAATTGATGGGGATCCCCTTACTGTTAGAAGACAAATCTGGAACTCCAGAGTTAGCTCAAGAATTCGACACTTCCACAAGTTTCCAATGAATCTTCTAGGAGATCCTTTTGATAGCTTACCTTTCTCTTTAGACACACTCTACTTTTGATGCAGAATACTAAAAGGTGGGTGGCTAATGCTATATAGGAGAAATTGGTAGGATTTACAAATTCCTCCCACGTTCATAGTACTCTTCCTATCCCATAAACCTTTCATTTACATAGCTAAAAAATTCAGAACAATGGCTATGAAGAACCCAGAGGGCCCATGGCTAATCTGTTCTAGTAGTATTCAGAATATATGCAAATAAATTTGGAATAGCCTTCAAGACATATAAGCCAATCCTATCTAGAACTCCATATATATTTTCTCATTCAAGTAACATACCTCCTAAACAGCCAGGAGGAAGAAAATAAGGTCACATGGGTTTCCTCAAGGGAAGGGCCCGTGTCAAATAACCTATATGAATGACTATATGATTAGAGCTTTCACAATTGGTAACGGAGCTAATGCATGATGGTAAGTTGCTGGATCAAAAAAGATGAAGGGAAAACAGAAACAGCAAAATAGGCAACTTACATAAGATTCCATAAGAGCAGTCAGGTCTGAATGAATCTTCCTTGCTAGCCAGATAGAGCGGCTACAGAGGTCCCGACGGTGAGGGGTCAGCGGTGAATGCTCTGTGAAAGCCATCCCTTAACTCAACTGTCCCAGGAAACAAGTGAGCTGGGTTTACTTCTGTCTACACTGGTCCAAATAAGAAATGTGACTCTCAAAGACTAAACCCACTGGGCATTCTCTACTAATGGGATTGTGCACCCCACCCCCACCCCCTGCCTGACTCAGAGGTGGTAGCAAATTCCTGGCTGTGGATTTTTGTGCTGTGGAATAAAAGGGCCCTTTTTAATCAGATTTTTTTTTCCCCTGCAGCGTCTGCCTCCATCTCTCTCCTCCACTCAGTACTTAGCACAGTTGTTTCTGTCATTGTTTTGCTTTTGCACTTAGCAACAAGGTCACTATCATACCAATCCTCATGGCACCCCTGCCTAATGTAATCATTCTCACACACTTATAATCAGTTCATTTTATTATCATTCTCCCTTATGCTTCCTATGTCTTTTTTCTCATAGGCTGGCGAAATGTTCATTAAATGAAATTGTTATTGATACAGCTGCCATTTATTAAGTATCTACCATGGGTCAGCCAGTGAGCTAAATACTTTAAAGCAATTCCATTTGCTCTTCAGAATATTTCTGAGATAAATGTTATTTCTCCATATAAGAAACTGAAACTTCAAGAAATAACATGCACAAAATCAAGTAATGAGGCTTGAATTTAAATAGAAGTCTGATTCTACAGTTGTCTCTCCCACTGACTTTCCAATTTCATTTTCTGTTTAGGTAGTTCACATTTTGTTCAAGAAACAAAGGGTGTGTGAAGTAAGTCCTTTAAAAACATAGCATTTTTTCACTCCTATCCTTCAGTATTTTTTAAAGGTAATTTAATTTATACTTAAAAATCAAGCAAGGAAGCATCTCTAATTTCAATCATGGTGCCTTCCTGGTAGTTACATAGGAGGAGGAAGGTACTGTTTAGGCCTGTTCTCTTCCAAAGAACAGGAAACACACAACGCTAACTTGGTAACATTTCTAAAGCAGTCTCACTCAAGTGACAACATGCTTTCCTTTTTTCTCCCTACCCAGTCATACCACATGCTTCTTAAAATAAGAGAATAAGCTGGGCTTTGAAATGACGGTATAACAGTTAAAAGGTACTTGGAGGGTTGTCATTCTATTGCATTTAACTTAGAGAATGATGCTTTTTGGGTAAGGGCTAAAAGTTTCATCCCTAAATGAAATAAATAGCTTTCATTATTTGTATCATAGATATTGCCAATAAGCTGAAACACATACCATCTTAGAAGCAAATTTATAAAAGTAAACAATAAATGGGAGATGTAAGAGAGCAGCCTGGGCAGCTATCACAGTATGGCTTTTAGAAGGCAGAAGGATTATAGTTTTTTCTTTTTTAAAATAAAAATCAGTACTTGATATAAACATTCAATTTTGAGAAGTAGTATTGATATTAAATGCTATCAAGGTTTGGTCATTATCAGGGCAAAATTAACCTCAATAATCCTTAATGTTCCATCTACTAGGTTAATATGGCCAGTTTTCCTAGGAGGCAGTTGTCAAAACATCAAGATTTCCAAGTTTGCTGAATACCAGAATCATGTCATTTCAGCATTAGAAATCAAGAACAGTCAAAAATTAACCACCTGATTCTCAACAAAAGCAAACAATAGTATGCCCCACATAACACCCGTTCTGAGGGCATTTGGTTTGCTTAGCAGCATCACATGTTTCACCCCTAGGATAACTGTAACTCAGTACAACCAAGGAAGACAAGTTGCTTCCATGAAGACAACTTTTATTTTTCTTCTTTACATATTTATTTTTAATATGCCTTACCTAGATTAAGAGAAAACAAAGATTTGAAAAGCAAAGTATCCCTTTTATTATAATTTCTTTTTACATAACCTTTTCAACCTATATTCAGGTAACTACCTGTCTCTCCCATGAAAGGAGAAGGGTCCTGCACATTACAACAGGCAAAAAAGGCTTTTAGGAAATAAAATATTTTAAATTGATCCATTACATTTGTTCAATTTTCTTGAGTACACTGGAAAGTGGGAAAAACACAAAAGGAGAAAAAAATGGTATATCAAACAACCAGACTATAATAATCTTAGTTAGATTGGTAGTACACTCATTATACTTTTTCCCCAAACAGGTACAAAGGAGGTTCAAGTGCTCTATGTGGATGCTAATCTATACCTCAATATTTTTATTTTACTCCCAGTACTCCCACGGCCATGGCCAGTGTTTGCCTAAATTCTCTGAAGCATATCAAGGAGTCTCAATTATGCAAAATAACCTTGGGCAACCACAAAGAAGAGGGATGCACATCTCCCAGAAATATTAAATAGTTGTATCTCAACTACAGTTTCAGAATTTAGAACCACCAATTCAAGATGGAAATATGCAATGGGAAGAGTTATTAAAAAGGTAACAGAATTTGACTAAGAGTATGAAATGTAGAACTTTAAGATTAAAAGAGCTCCCTGGAAGGACAATGAGGCATATGGAGCAGAAGGGAAAGCAGGGAAAGGGCTGAGATAGTTTAATTACACCAACTCTTTACTATGCAGCATCCCTTTATCAAAAGGAAAAATATGAAGTCCATAAAAAATATTTTAGTATTGCAAACTGCTACAATAATTTACTGTAGGCAAATGTTAGCTATAAAGAGGGTCCTTGACCCCTAAAAGAAAAGAAAAAGTACAGCATGTTTCTAACTAGTAGAACTAACTAGTTGTTTTTTTGTTGGGAGAGCAGTATAGGAAAGGAGAATACATTTTCTCCCATCTCAGAAAGATTTTTTAAAATGCAGTTTGCTTTTGTGTAGGTGGCTAAAATATCTGATGACTAACCACTGCAAATGAAATAAATGAAATTTACGGAGACAAAGGATAAGTGTGACAAAAAAGCTAAGTGTGGAATATAGATGCTAGCTAGTCAAAAAGTATAAAAGGGACCTGAGAGGAGGACAACCTTTTTGTAGATTAATCTAATCAATCTTGTATTTTCAAATCTAGTCAATATACCAAAGTCAACTCCAAACCATGTTGGCAGGAAAGCATATTCTACACCCCTTCTATCTTTATTCCATTTTCTATCCCCATATTATGGAGAAATAGCAAATCTGCAACACTCTGAAAAGAAACAATAGCGCATTTGAGACTGGTGATTGTAGGTGTCTCACTCTCTATTCCCTGGCAACCCAAATGCTGACACTAGTGGGTATAAAGTAAGCCTCTTTCAGAAATGACATTTTGTTACTCCTCTTTTTGGGAAAAAAGAATTCCTTAAAAAAATTGATAAGCCATGTTTGTGAAAAACAAACTGTTCTTTTTTTTTTTTCCAGCAAAACGTCATTCTTTCCAAAAGCCATCATGCATTTCTGACAATAAACAGTGAATAGGGTAAGCCTTCGATTCTAGCTTCTGAGGCACACAGGATAGGAATTACTCTTTACCTGAAGATGAGCCAAAATAGAATTTGGGGCTTCTGGCAGTATGACCTTGTACAAAAACACTACCTTTTCCCTCCAGTGAACAGCAATAAGCAATCTACTCCCCAACACAATCTCTATCCCAAGGAAATTGTGATTCCTAGAATTTTAGGTGAAAGCCAAAGCAATTATTATATAGCATTATTAACTTTGGCTTTTGAAGTTTTTCCTCTTCTGAAGTGTTACTAAAGGGGAAACAGTGCAGTTTTCTTTGACTTAAAATTTTAGGACTCATAGACTTTGTTCCTTAACAGCAGTGTCCTTCACCAACAGGGAGCTGGAATGAACTGATGATAAAGCAAAGCAAAAAACAAAAAGCAAGGAGCCAGAGATGGGCCCCGAGGGAAATGTAAGAAAATGGTAGGGACAAAAAAAAGGAAAAGAAACAAATTCACAAGAAACAATCATCTATCTGTAATTTAGATTCTGAACAACCCTCCTCATCCTCTCAAAATTCTTAAGTCTCAACACTCTAAAAATCTCAAAGAGTATACTAGTTACCATGAACCTAGCATTCTTCCCTAAAAAGGCTTCCAAAAAAGCAGTAGACTATTGTAGTGATTTTGTTAGTGCTGAGGACCAGCTTTCTTTAAAGGCCACTGGAGAGCTATGATTTCAGAGGCTGGCTGTGCTTCTTCAACCCTATGTCTTGCCTTCAAAGTACCTGTTATGGAAGGGATCCCATGTCAAAATAATCTAATCTCTCTCTCCCAGCCCCATAAAATATAGCAACAAAGACTCCAAAAAAAACAAAAACAAAAAAAATCAGACTTTCTGTTAATAAATAAGGAATCTCAGGTTCCACAACACAAAAACACACATGTTCAAAGTGCAAATTTCTGCCATTAGCCTGGGACTTTTCTCATCGTCTCACTGATACAGAGCCCTGTCTTACAGTCAAAGAGACTGTGTAGAGGGCAGCCCCCTCCCTATTGGGAGCCTGCTTCCAAGCAAGTGAGCACCATTGAGAGCCATATGGAGGGTTGGGAGGGGGACTGAGATGCTGGGATCAAAGAGGAGGGAGGTGGTCCCCATATATCCTTCCTTTCTGAAACCCAGTGGGGAATAAAGAGGGGATGAGAGATGTGTGCTGTTTTAACAGCTCACCCTGCTAAGGGGCCCTAAAGTGCCAAGTCAAGCTGCCAGCCTCCAGAGATTAGAATTCTACGGTATTTCAAGATAAGTGTGCCACAGCGGGTAGGAGCCAGAACCATAGGGCAGCAGTAGAGGAGAAGGGATTTAGAAGACAGTAATATACGATTAAAAGTTAAAAGCTGATCCAGAGCACATCAGAGTTACAGGATGGAAAGGGGGATCTGCCGATGAGCAAGAAGTCTGCTGATGGCTGGAACCGAGTATGAGAATAACCCTCACTTTAAGAGCTGCTGCTGCTTCTTTTTTGTCTACCTTTCTGGTAAAGACAACATCAATTTTATAAGGGGAGCAATAGAGGGAGAACAGGGGATGG
The DNA here is from genome assembly GCF_028885655.2 of Pongo abelii. NCBI lineage: Eukaryota > Metazoa > Chordata > Mammalia > Primates > Hominidae > Pongo > Pongo abelii. Next base: position 16,769,222 of record NC_071994.2, read on the forward strand.
GGATTGGGGGGGTGGAGGGTGTATGTATGTGTGTGCTGTGATCCACAATGGAAAGAGCAGGCCCTTCAGTTATTTCACTAGATTTTAAATGCTTTAGATTTTTTTTTTGTCCTTTTTAACTTTTAAATACAAAGTCTGAGCTGTCCCATGCCCCAAGTCTTCCTGTCCACTAAGGTCCGGTAGAGTCTGAATCTTCAATCAGAACCTCTGTGGTAGCACCGAGTATATCTGAGTTCATAACCAGCCCTTCAGTGCCTCCACTGCTGCCGCTTCCCACAAAGATCTTCCCATCAGCCATCAGGCTCACCCGTTCCGTCCCACTGCAGTATGACTTTGACATCCCTTCAGCTTCTAACAGTAGGCACTCTCCAGAGGCTGAGTTTCCCAAGGGCTCAGGAAGAAGAGGAAGACCCTGACCATCAGAAGGCTGCGTCAGGGACTCTGGGTTAGTGCCCAAGATATCTGTGCTGGTGATGAGGGCGCCTGCATTGGCAGCCAGAGCTTCTGCAATCAGCACCTCAGGGTGGCTTTTTGCCTTGTGTGCCACTACGCTGTCCTTCTTCTCAAATTTTTTGCCACAGATATTGCAAGAAAACTGGTAGAAGGAGTCTGCATCATGTTTCTTCATGTGCCAATTAAGAGATGCCTTTTGTCGACAAGTAAATCCACAGATCTCACATCTAAGGAGAGGAGAAAAGGAAATGGCTGATCCAACAGAGAAATAAAGAGTGCTCTTATTCAGGATCAGGGTTAGAGTTTAGAGCATATATATATATATATATATACACACACACACACACACACACACACACACACACACAATAATCAGTAACATACTTCTTTTGAAGGATTGGGAAATGTTACTAGATGGAAAACTAATCTGATCTTCTTCTGTTTGCCTGAAAAACAGAGGGAAACTAAGAAAAAGGCCACTAACTAATGCCCCCAATCAATATCCACTCATTTATTTGATGAAAGTAAACAGCAGTGGCAACTAATATGTTTGTAAAGCGGCAAACCTTCAAGTAGGGCATATATCCTTCTCACCCAGATGTTCACCAGTAAATAATACTCACTGTAATGGCTTCTCGCCAGTGTGAATCATCCGGTGCACTGCCAGATTGTGGGAACTCTTGAAGGCCCGAGCACAATATTCACAGATATAATCCCTTTGATCTATGAAGAAAATACTGTGGTTAGTGTTCTATTTAGATACCCTGTATTTTCCCTTACAGTAAGTAAGCAGATGATGGGGCAGGCAATTTAGAGTAAAAGCAATGCTGTTTTCAATGTATAAACACTTTGGGTAAACAAAATTTAAAAAAGAAAAATATTGCTTTAAAAAAAAAAATCCAACATTCAGTAGCATACGGACCTGTTTAAAAAAAAACAAAAACAAACAAACAGAAAAACTAGATAAAAATATAAGAAATGGAATCCTAATCTCAATTTTACCACTAATCCAGGTCTTGGATACCAAGTGTTTAGCAAGTAAACAACTATATTTTCCATATATTTTATTCCTTAAAACGATTTTTTTCACAGACAATGAAAACTGAATGCTTACACAGAAAGAATCTGGCATTCAAACAAAACAAAAACAAAACACAAGAACTTGGCACTGTATAGAAGAAAACTGATCCAGAGGTAATCATACCCTGTTTCAGGTTTAAAAAATGTTACCCAAGATAAACAAACTTTTCTCAAAAGACTGGAGTTGCTATCAAATATATGTAAACAACACCTGTACTACTTTACCTTATTCTGCTACTCATCTTCTGCACCTTTCAACTACCTCCCTTTGTCACTCACAACACCCTCAACCCCATTATGCAGGATTTCTGATGAATGTGGTAACATGGTGTGGAATCTATGAGGCAAAGGAGCATTGTATTTATTCATTTCTTTACCGTGTTTGGGAAGCCCGTGCACAAAGAGATGCTCAATATATGTATTTGTTGAATTAATGACCACTACAGTTTCTACTCCTTTTGCTTCAAATTACCAGAATTAATGAGAATGAAAACATGAATTTAAGTTAAAAGGTGAACAATATCCAATTTAAACTTATACTTCTTTCCAAACAGCTTAGAGATCACCTGGATAGCTTATTAAATGTATATGCTGATTCAGCAGGTCTGAAGCAGGGCCTGAGATTTTCTGTATCTCTAATAAGAACCCAAGTGATGTCAATGCTGGTTGGTCTGTATTCCATACTTTATATAGCAAGGTCTAAAAATTCTAACTTAGGAAACTCTTAGCATCTCCCAGGTCATGTCCACATTTCCAGTTCCATAGCAGGACAAACCTGTGTGGGGCATCTATTTGCTAAATAAATGACATTTGCAAAAAAAAAAAGTCTATATATACTAATTTGCAAAAGGAAAACTAACATCATAAATTGTATTAACCAAATATAAATATTTGACATGGACTGAATTTATAAAACAGTTTTTCATAGGCTTGTGATATTTAACTAAAACAATCTAAACTGGCTGTCAGAAATGACTTTTCTATGGCATAAAACAGTATTAATAGGGAGCAGAAGGAACAGAGAAATTGCAGTACCTATCAAGAAACAGAAATAACTGTTACTTGTGGAAATAACCCTGAAGAAACATGGTATAAGAAAACTGTAGACTTTGTAGTGATTAAGATTCAAGTTCAATCCTGGTATTGTGCCAGGCTCTGTGTAGTCAATAGCATTTTATGTTATCTGATTTCATCCTTACAATAACTGATATTGGTATCCTTAATACACAGAGAAGGAAAAGTGAAAAGAGAAGTTAAGTAACTTTCCTACAGTAAATGAAGGAGTTATTACATTTATCAGTATGACCTTGGGCAGGAGACATATTTCTACAACTAGAATTCCTAGACTTACTCTCTAAGACTGTTGAGAAGGTAATGTGTAATTATCAAGTGTCTAGGACATACTCAGTGGTATGCACCCAATTTGTTCCTATTAGGTACACTGCATTGAGATGGTCAGTGGTTACAAATAAACTGAATTTGAGTCTATTATATAATACATATTGCAGACACTCAGCAACTCTTTTTGACAGTTCCTATGGGAGTTTACATGCAAATTCAACAGCTAGCCTTCACAGTTTCAATAGCAGCAGGGTATTATGCTTCTCCTAAAAACTAGCTATGTGACCATGGGCAGGTTACTTAATCCTGCCAAGCTTGTAGTTTCTTAGCTGTAAAATAAGATCAATATAAACAAATTTAGTGGTGTTGAATAGACTAATTAGCAATAATATACATAACGTATTTAGTCCACAGTTGATAGAGAATAAATGCTCAATAGAAGATCATTATCCTGGTCATAGAAGTTCAAGAAGTCAAAGGATAAAAATTCAAAAGTCCTAGTCTGTCCATCCCTTGTAAAATTTGTCTTACTACATTTTATTTTCACACCTTTTCCCCGCACTTGACTATAGAATCTTTTAAGATTTATGTTAGAAAAACGTTATCATTACCAACATGCAAAACTAAAGCACAGTGCAATTACCTACTTGATAAACACATTTTAAAAGTACCTGTATGATGTTTGGCATGTCGCAGAAGTTGCTTCTGGAGCCTGAAGAGTCGTCCACAGGAGGGATGGGGACATACATATTTCTTCTTCAGCAAATGCTGGTATTTAATGTGGTGCTAAAACAGACAAAGCGAAAGGGGTGAAAAAAAAAAAATTAAGGCTTCCTGAAAGTACTTGTCTTTTTGCTAAGTCAAAAGTACTGAAGGAAAACCAAATACTTAGATTTCACATATGGATAGTGAGGGAGTATAATAAAGTGGCTAAGAACATAGGCTATGGTAATACATAGACCTGGTTTCCAATCTGGGTCTGTCATTCACTAGCCTTTGTAATCTTAGGAGACAAATATTTCAAGCTCCAGTTCTCATTTGTAAAATGGAGATAACAATAACCATCTAAGTGTTGTTATGGGGATAAGAGATTATGTATTGTACTGTGCTTTAGAGCAGCAAATGGCACACAGCAGAGGAGGAGCAGCTATTGTTATAACTGAACCACAATCCAGAAGTAAGGCCTTAGTGTCATGTTATATTTGCTGCTGAAGATCAAACAGGTATTTCCTAAGCAGTATTTCACTTTCATGTTTCCTGCCGGACCTATATATAAGTGGTACCTTTACTCATCAAAAATAATAATAATAATCTACTCAAGAAAAATAAAAACAAAACCTCAACTAAAAGTCTTTTATTCATTCTACACAGTATCCAAGAAATCACAGGTTTGAGTTCTAATTTTACTTTTTTTCTAAATCACTTTAAAATAAAATCTGTTACTCTGTATTTACACCACATTGGGAACTACTGTAATATTGAAAGATTCCAAGGAAAGTCCTCTATTTGGGTTCAGATTCTTAGTCACCTTTTTTTTAAACAGAAGGTGCTGTGAGTTTGGATGTGTTCACCACAGTTCATGTGCTGGAAACTTAATCCCCAATGTGATAGTGTTGGAAGGCAGGACCTAATGGGAGGTACTTAGGTCTTAAAGGCTCTACCCTTATATAAATGGGTTGATATTATCATTGGAGTAGATTTGTTACAAAAGCAAGTTCAACCCATTCTTGCCCTTCCACCATGGGCTGAGACAGTTAAAAGGCCCTTGTGAGATGTGGGCACCATGCTTTTGGACTTTCCAGTCTCCAGAACCACAAGCTAATAAATAAATATATGTTCTTTGTAAATTACCCAGTCTCAGGTACTCTATTATAGCAGCACAAATGGACTAATAATGATTAACCCATTTATGCTGGAGGTTGCAAATGTATTTTTGTGAAAATCAGACCTTGGTGACGACCTTGAGAAGTAGGATATAAATAACTCGCCCAAGCTTAGCGTTCTAATAATGGAACACTAGGCATAAATGGGTTAAAGTCATTTTATGTTTAAAGAAAGACTTTTCTTGACATTACATGTCAATGATAAAGCCTACACAAGCCAACAAATTAAAGTCTCGTGGTACAAGAACAAGTAATGGAACACAACCTGAAAGGCTCTTATATAACAACTTCACTGACCTGCAAATAGCGAGGGTGGGCAAGGACAGTTCCACATCCTTCCATCTCACAACGGACATACTGGATTGGAGGCTTTTTTCTATTATCAAAATGCAGAAGAAAAGTTAGCAAAAAAAAAAAAAAGTGGCACTCTGCACAGTGGCCTCTGACTCAAACTGTGCTATTGGGAACAGCTATTTTATAGTAGGAAGAATTAAAATCTCTTTACTACTATACAGATTACACAGAATTTGTATTAGAAGTAACCAAGAATTAGCAAATATTTGACAGAATTAAAAAGTAACACAAATAAACTAATAACCCCCAAAGGTAAAGTATTAAGATTGTCAGAAATTTCAAGATCTTACAATGAAAATAAGATCATAACACCTGTGCATCTAGGATATTAGTGAAGTTGCTTTTGTGAAATTTTTAAATAGCCATTCCTGCAGGATTATCATGAAGTCTAAATGTGTGAGTAAAGTGCCTGGTATTGGAATAAGGTGTAAAACAGTAGGGGTAAAAATTCCTCACCTCCTTTTGGGTAAACGTGGACTTTTGTCATCTTTTCGTCTTCTTCCTCTCCTGTAATTGAAGACAGGGTAACAGTAGACATATTCTGAATCAAAACTTACACAGTGAAGGCTGGCTGAAGACACACACACACACACACGCACACACACGGCCAAAGAACAAGTGGCAAAGGATAACCAAGAATACATAAAGTCAAAGACATATCTGGCAAATCAAGCAAGTAATTTTACACTGAAGTAATTTCACTTTCAAATCAGTCTGTAAGACAGATTAAATATATATCTTCCATAAACTATGCAATACTATGAAAGACTCAGACGAATCTCAATACTTTTAGAGTTGCTATCATGTATCATCTAAAAACACTAAGAATAAAAAATACCTTCTCCTTGCAATAGAACTAAAAAATCTAAACATTTTTTTACTAAGAGTCTCTCCAGTGAAATTGTCAACTGCTTGAGGCCAAATTTTTTTAAGTTAAAAAATACATATTTTGAAGCATGTATATGTCAACATCCTTCCTCACACTCCCACTCTTTTTTCCACTAGTCATTTCAAAATCTGTTAGATTTTCATTTTTAATAATAATTGTGTACTCACTTCCTTGGAGGTTCCTCATCCTCTCTAATTTCATTCTCCTCTTCTTTCACCTCCACCTCTACTTCCACTTTAATTTCCTTCTTCTCCTTCTCTTCTTTTACCTTCCCTGATTTTCTCCGTGGCTTTGGGGTTTCCCTGAAAACACAAATGCATTTCAATACTAGACAAAAGATCTTTTCAAGGAAGACTATGACAACAAATTAAAGCTTAGAGTTATCATTGATTTGTTATAAAACTACCCTCCTCAGTTCATGAAATGTGAATTCCTACCAATCATTCTCACATGCGTAGTAATGATCCAAATATATGTATTTGTTGCTCATGGAATGAACCCTCCCCAGACTAAAGATGCCTGTAAATCAAATCTCACTATAATTGTAAAGAAAAACGAGACACTAAGTTAAAAAATTCTAAGTATTCAGGCAATTCATGATACCTTGTTGAAATAAAACATGCAGACTCATAAAAACTTGTATATAATCAAAATAAAGTTCTACAAATGGGAGAGAGGATTATCAGGGTATGGTAAAATGTTAGACTTACAAAAGAAGTGCATAATTAATTACTCATTTAAAATTAATTCTATACCCATTAGTTTGGCAATAGACAAAATAAAAGCATGCAACAGTGCTTTCCTACTTATATTTCATTGACATGTCTACAGTAAAATCTGAGACATGCCTTTCTAAGTGGGGTTTGTAGGTCTCATCTCTTGGATCATCTTTGAATGGTATCTCCTCTTCACTGATTAACATCTCTTCTTCCTCCTCCTCTTCCTCTTCACTACTAAAAATAAGTACATAGAAATGAGACATTCTGGTTGTAGGGATCATGTCTGAGGGGATTTTATTTGGTAATTTTTTAAGAGGTAGCCAAAAACTGATAGTCATCTAGCATTTTCATCCTAATGATCTAATTGGACTGAAATCTAGCTGCTTTATCACAAAGAATAATAATTGAAACTAAAAAGACATAAATCCTAGATAAAGACAGGGTGATGACAACTCAATGGCATTAAAAGTTAAGAAACAACTGACTTTGTAATACTGTCTGGTGATCTGCCATATCAAAATACAGATAAATCACAACACAAAAGATTCCAATAAAATCTCAAACCTTGGCCAAAACACCCACATTTCACATTAATGCCTACCATGGAATAAGTCCAAACACAGAAGATACTCAAGACATGATTTCTAAGCTATGTAAGTAGATTACATGGTTTAAGTTCTAATCAAGCTCAACATGGAATCTAAATGCAGTATCAAAACTGAAGTTAATTTCTCTTACAGCTCAAAATAATTTCAAATGGAAGCAACTTCTGAATCATTTACTGTGTCTCCGAAGGTTTAAAAATGAAATATTAATGTTTTTTTACCTAATGCCACCTGGAGACTGATGCTCTTCTCCAACATCTAGAAAAACAAAGCCAAAAACAAAAATTTATTAGTGTAGATATAAGATATTTCTCTCTGCAGTCAAGAAATGCAAATCAAATTACTGCATGGGGTAATTACACAAAAGCAGAATATCTGCAAACTGTTCAAAGAAATACTACCTACACCATCACACCGGCCCCTGACAGTTAAGCTGTTAAGGCAAATGTTCAACATTACATTTAAAATGTAACAGCAACTAGTTAGTAAACAGCCATATTCTAGTTGCACTGTACCATAATCAAGTTGGTCTGTATTTGGTTCTGACTTGCAAATGAGCTGCAATGAACCGGTCTTGGACCGAGAGCTTCGGGTGTTCTCTGTATCACGATGGCGAGAAACAGATGTCCTACTACTACGCCAGCCCCGGCTAGGTCTAGATGCAGCAATGGAAACTTCCTGAGGGAGGGCAGAATCGTCTTCTTCCTCTTTTTCTTCCTTGGGATCTAAATAAAAAGACACACCATTCTTTTTAAGTTTACAGTTAACCAATAACCATCTCTGTATATCTACTAATTGTAAATACAGTTGAAGATAAATTAAATATTTTCAAAGGAAAAAAAACCCGAAGATTTTTATTGAAATAATTAAAAAAGGAAAATGAGATAAAACTTATCCTTAATGTCATCATGCTAAAGAAATTACTTCATGTTGCAAAGCAGTAATTTTATACTGCCTTATCTTCTAAAAAATGCAATGCTAACTATGCAAAATACACTTAAGTAATTGGATTCATGAAATTCTACCTTTTAGATCTAAGTTAAAAGAAACTAAATTAATTAGTCCCAAAAAGATGACCAGAACTACAGAGGCACCAAAAAGAACCATAGATCTAGATGTTATTTATAACCAAACAAGTCTATAACAAATTACTAAAGAGGAATTCCTAACAGGAGTACTTTTCACTCTAATCCAGAGTTTTTCTTGGAACCACATCATAAATTTGAACTAATCTGTAGAGCAATTGAATGGTAAAGTCCAGCTCTGGTGCTATTCTGTTTCAGTTGTCCTACAAGACACTGTGTACAGGAGCACACACAAAATCTGTTATTGTTATACTATATTTTGTCATGTTTTAAGGGTGAATGAAGTACGGTAGGTCATCCTCTCTTGAGTAGTAAGTAATAAAAAGTTAATCTCAGAAACTGGCTTTCATACCTGGAGTAGCTAATTACTTAGACCTATATAAAAAAAAGCACATTAGAAGTGAGCCCATTTTAACAATAGAAGATTCTTTAATAAACTCAGAATGGGAAAGGCCCAGTAATAAAATTTCAGGTCATAAGATACACATAAAAACAATTTTCCACATGGCAAAAATCAACCATAAACAAAGTCTAATAACCCAATAGAAAAATAGGAACTAACAGGCCGGGTGCAGTGGCTCACACCTGGAATCCCAGCACTTTGAGTGGCCGAGGTGGGCAGATCATAAGGTCAGGTGTTCGTGACCAGCCTGGCCAACATGGTGAAATCCTGTCTCTACTAAAAATACAAAAATTAGCCGGGCGTGGTGGTGCATAATTGCAATCCCAGCTACTGGCGAGGCTGAGGCAGGAGAATCACTTGAACCCGGGAGGCAGAGGTTGCAGTGAGCTGAGACTGCGCCACTGCACTCCAGCCTCGGCAAAAGAGCAAGACTCCATTCCAAAAAAAGAAAAGAAAAACAGGAACGAAAAAACAAAAACAAAAGCTCAAAGCTCAATCCACTCAGAACAAGGGACTCAAATGAAAACGATAGCATGACACCATTTTTCATGTATCATATTGGGGATGATCATATTTGACAACACAATGTATTGTCAAGACTGTGGGAAAACAGGTACTCTAACACACATATGATAATGTATTAGCAAAACCTCCATGCAGACCAATTTGACAATATACATCAAAATTATAAATGTATATACCTTTCCACATGATGTTCAACTACTAGAAATTTATCCTACAAAATTACAATCATATTTATAAATGACTAACATATAGCACTGTTTTTAAGTAGCAGAAGAGTAGAAAACTAAACATTCAAAGAGGGATTGGTTTCACAAATAACTGTGTACATATGTAAGAGAGAGAGATATATATAAGATATATATATATATACACAAATATGTAACTTATGAAACCAATCCCCCTTTGAATGTTTAGTTTTCTACTCTTCTACTACTTAAAAACAGTGCTATACATTAGTCATTACAGTATGTGTGTGTGTGTGTGTGTGTGTGTGTGTGTATATATATATCTTACATACTATAATAACATTTCTGGAAGAAGATACAAGAAATTCCTAAGTACTGGTTACTTCCAAGGTAGATCCAAAAATATGTGTAGTAATTTCACCTTTAAGTATATGCCCTAGAAATATAAACTACCACATGGAGGTTAACTGTAGCATGTTTATAATAGCGAAGAACAGAAACAACCTAACCCTCTGTCAAAGATAAAGTGCTTAAATAAACCATGATACCTTACTATGATGGAATACTATAAAGAGGTAGGTTTATGTTAAAAATGACATGGAATTATCAGCAAAAATATTGTTAAATGTGTAAAAAAGACACACAACTATATATACAGTATGGCAACATTTTTGCTTAACATCAGAAAATAGTTTACTATGGAGCAATGTGTTGACTATAGGCTATTTTAGCTTTAATTACACTGAAAGTTTTATGACAATATACTGAAGTGATGAAATTAGTTTGAAACACAGAGATAAATAGCAGTGCGAACAGTTCAAACAACCATCAAAATCAGTTGTGCATTTCCTTTCAGCTGTCTTTTCCATTCATTATTGCATCACCCTCCCATCTGAACTATTTTAATAGAAAAAATAAAAAATAAAACATTAATATAGGTGAAAATACCTCAAAGGCCATTCAGTCTAAGCACAATCCATTACGTTTTACCCATAAAGTATCTGGAAGACCAAAGAAGCAGCTTATTCAAAATCACAAGGTTAGCTAAGAACACCTAGATTTAGAAATCATATTTTGAGATTAATAATGAAGGACTTTTACATATAGGTCATGACTACTTTTAAAAAAATTTCATCAAAAAGAATAATTCAACACCACCTATGAAGTATTACAACATTTAATAATAGAAACATCTTTTTTTTCCTTAACCTAACTGTACCGAGTTGGACTTTGAACCCACTCCATAACCTCTTGTCCTCAACAAAGCTCCTTTCTTCTTCATGATGAAAGGATGGTATGCCCACAACCTCCTATACTGTGGATTTTACTCATTGGATAAATGATGCCAATTTGATAACAATAGCTTACCATTATGAATAAGGCATAATAGCCTATCTTATTGAATACTACTGCTCCCGTCCCCTAAAAATCTAGTCTTAAAAAAAAACCACTCTGTCCGAGATGACAGCAAAAATGTTCCTCCACAGAAACAAACACATATCGTGAACAAAAACTGTCAGAATCAACTTTGTGGAAACTCTTGACAATAGTTAAAGGTTATAAAAGCCAAGTGAGCATTGATTCAAGAAAAAAGTGAGTAAAGACGTTTAAGGAAATCTGTCAAATCACTTGATGAATATAAGCGAAAGGACCAGAACCTTTAGAGACCACAGAGACCGAAGTAGGAGCTAAACATTAGGTATTCATGGACATAAAGATGGCAACAACAGAAACTGGAGGTTACTGGGGGGAAGTTGAAAAACTATTGGGTACTATGCTCAGTACCTGCATGATGGGATCATTTGTATCCTAAATTTCATATCATACAATATGCCCAGTAACAAACCTGCACATGTACCCCAGAATCTAAAATAAAAGTTGTAAAAAAAAAAATGTTTAAAGAACTAAAGAAAATCAGAGCTAAAGAAAATCACTGACAAAGTACTAAAGGAAATCAAAAGAAATATGTCTCAACAAATACAGAATATCAATAAAAAGATAACTATAAAAAGGAACCAAGAGAGGCCGGGTACAGTGGCTCACACCTGTAATCCCAGCACTCTGAGAGGCCAAGGTGGGCGGATCACCTGAGCTCAGGGGTTCGAGACCAGCCTGGCCAAGATGGCAAAACCCCGTCTCTACTAAAAATACAAAAATTAGCTGGGCTGCTTGTAGCAGCGTATCTCTGTATTCCCAGCTACTTGGGAGGCTGAGGTAGGAGAATCACTTGAACCCAGGAGGTAGAAGTTGCAGTGAGCCGAGATAACACCATTGCACTCCAGCATAGGCGACAAGAGTGAAACTCCAACTCAAAAAAAAAAAAAAAAGGAACTATAATAACCGAAATAAAAAATTCACTGCAGACTTGAAAAAGAAGAATCAGTGAACTTTAAGCTAGGCCAACAGAGATGATCCAGTATGAAGAATATAAAGAAAAAAAGAATAAAGAAAAATAAAGCCTAAGAGATCGTTTAGACAACCATTAAGCATGCCAACAGATGCATAATAAGATTTGCACAAGGAGAGGAGAAAATGAACAGAAAGAATATCTGAAAAACTACTGGGGAATAAAGTCTGTATAAACAAGAACTTTACCTAACTCCTAGTAGGATAAATGAAAGAGATCCCCACCCAGACACATTATTATCAGTTGGTAGAAAAACAAATACAAAGAACCATGAAAACAGCAAGAAGTGACTTATCAGCAACAAGGAATACTCAACAAGATTAACAGCCTTTTATCAGAAACCATGGAAGTCAGAAGGCAGTGTGATAAAGTGATGAAAGGAAAAAAAAAAAAATCGTCAAGCAAGAATTCCATAGCTGCCGAAACCATTCTTTAAAAACGAAGATGAAATTAAGACATTACCAGAAAATCAAAAACAGATTATCACTAGCAGATCTGCCCTATAAAAAATGCTATTAGGAATCCTCTAAGATGAAATTAAAGGACACTAGAGAGCACTGAAAGCCATAAATTAAAACACTGGCAAAGATAATTACAGAGGCAAAAATATGATATTGTACTTTTGATTTGTAACTCCTTTTTCTCCCTACATGATTTGAAAGACAAATGTATAAAACAGCAATTATAAATTTATGTTAATGGGCATTTGATATCAAAACATACACTTTGCAACAATAACATAAATGGTGAGGCACAGAATAGTACAGAGCAGAGATGTTTACTACTGAAACTAAACTGGCATTAAACTAGATAAAGTTTAAAGTACTAAATGCAAGCCCCAGGTAACCACTAAGAAAATAAAAATATACAGAAAATGAAAAGAGAAGATGGTACACTGCTATATATCTGCAACACAAATAAGGAAATACAAAGAAAATAAAGATCAAAATAAAAGATATTAAGACAGGTAGAAAACACAAAGCAAAATGGCAGGCCATTCTTATCGGTAATTTATATATATATAAACTGTGGAATTAAAAGGTACATATTAGCAGAATGGATTAACAAAAAATACAACCAATCTACAGTCTGTCTATAAGAAACTCACGTTAGACCTGGGTGTCCAATCTTTTGGCTTCCCTGGGCCACATTGGAAGACGATGACATGTCTTGGCCACACATAAAATACACTAATGATAGCTGATGAGATAAAAACATTTAAAAAAGAGCTCATAATGTGTTAAGAAAGTTTACGATTTGTGTTGGGACACATTCAAAGCCGTCCTGAGCCGCATTCAGACAGTGGGCCATAGTGGACAAGTTTACTTTAGATCCAAAGACACAAACAGGTTCAAAGTAAAAGAATAGATTAAGATATTACATGCGAATAGTAAGCAAGAGAGAGCTGAAATAATGTATCAGTCTACCAGGGCTGCTCTACCAAATCACAACAAACTGGGATGTCTTAAAACAACAGAAATCTATTCTCCCATACTGCTGGAGGATAAAAGTCCAAAATCAACACAATAACATACCACACTCCCTCTGAGACTCTGAGAAGAATCATTCCTTGCCTCTTCCTAGCTTTTGGTGGTGGTCAACAACTTGGCTTATAGCGGCTAGCTTCAATTCTATCTCCATCATCACATGGTGTTTCCTCCTGTCCCACGTGTGATGTCCTTATTCTTGTAAGGACATCAGTCACAGTGGATTAGGGCCCACTGTAATACAGAATAACTCCATCATAACTTGATTACATCTGCAAAGATCCTATTTCCAAATAAGTTCATATTCACAGGTATTAAGGGCTAGGACCTCAACACATTTCTGGAGGGATAAAATTCAACCCGTAGTAGTCTGCACCTTCTGGTTCCCTAAAATTTATGTCCTTCCAATGTGCAAAATACATTCACCTAATCCCAACCTCCCAGAGTCTTAACCCATTCCAGTATCAAGTCTAAATCCAAACAATACCTAAAAATCATCAACTCAAAAGGGATCAAATCTCATCATCTAGATCAGTTATGAATGAGACTGGGGGTATGGTCCACTCTAGAGCAAAATTCTCCATCTGTGGAGCTGATTCCAAAAAACAATGGTGGGACAGTTATAGATTACACATCTCCATATCAAAAGGAAGAAAATAGGAGGGGAGAAAAAAGGGTCAGGGGTCCCAGGTTAGTCCAAAACCTAGCGAAAAGCATCAGACTTTAAGGCCTAAGAATAAGCCTTTGTGGATAATGGTTTGTACTCTGAGCCTACTGGGGAAATAGCCCTGCCATCGTGGCCCCAGGAAGTCTAATACACCCAGGACCCAGTATTTGTGGCTCTACCCTCAGCATCATTCTTCTTTAATTCCATTCTGTCTCTGTCCCATTCAGGCCAGCCTGGCAGTGTTTCTGCTGTCACAACATTCTCAAAAACTTTGTCAGTCTTTCATGAAATTCAGGGGGTCAAAGCACCAAATGAGGGTCCTCCACAGATCTTTCCTGAAAAATTGCATGTCTATTCTGGGAACTGCTGACATGGCTGATTCGAACCACAAGTTATATACCAAGTCTCTTTAGAGAATAGCTGTCCAGTCATAGCCTTTGTCCTGTACCACAATACACTATCTGGACAGACTAAAAAATTTTCAAATTATCAAGTGCTGGCTCCTTTTTGCTAAACAGTTCATTCCTCAATTTATATCTTTCCTCTCACATATTAGTATATAAGCAAGAAGAAACAAGGCTATACCTTCTACACGTTGCCTGTAAATCTACTCAGCTAAATACCCAAGTTCATTGCTTACCCCATGATAGAACACAATTCAGTCAAGTTCTCTGCAACTTTATAACAAGGATCACCTTTTCTCCACTGTCCAATAACATGTTCATCATTTCCTTCTAAGGCCTCATCAGACTTCCTTTAACACTCATATTTCTGTTGACCATCTCTTCAAGGTAATCTAGGCTGTTTTTTCTTTTCTTTTCTTTTCTTTTTTTTTTGAGACAGAGTTTCACTCTTGTTGCCCAGGCTGGAGTGCAATGGCGCAATCTTGGCTCACTGCAACCATCACCTCCTAGGTTCCAGCAATTCTCCTGCCTCAGCCTCCCGAGTATAGCTGGGATTAGAGGCATACGCCACACCTCAAAATACTCAAAGCCAATATCCATTACCCAATCCCAAAGCTATGCCAACATTTTTAGGTACTTTTTTATAGCCCACTTCCAATACCAAAATGTGTTAGTTTCCTAGGGCTGCCATAACAAATTACCACAAAAGCCTATTTAGTACAAAGACCCTATTTCTCAATGTTCCATTCACAGGTACCTAAGTTAAGACTTCAACATCTTTTGAGGAAAGCAATTCAACTCGCAAAGGTGGTCCTACTAATATCAGGCAAAATGCACTTCAACAACTGTTACAAAACACAAAGAACATTATACATTAATGAGAGGGTCAATCAGTCTAGAAAATTTAATAAATATAAACCTATACATAGCTAACATAGGTCCCCTCTCCCTCTCCCCCCATCTCTCTCTCGAGATATATCAACACATAACATATATAGCAAAGATTTACAGAATTGAAGAGAAACAGGTAATACCACAATCACAAAAATGGAGACATCAGTACCCCACTTTCAATAACAGAACCAAACACCAGTCAGAAGTTTGATAAGGAAATACAGAACTCAAGCAAAATTTAAAAATTAGACATATTAGACAAAATTAGACATAAAATTAAAAAACAGACATATTGGGCCGGGCGCAGTGGCTCACACCTGTAATCCCAACACTTTGGGAGGCTGAGGCAGGCAGATCACCTGAGGTCAGGAGTTCGAGATCAGCCTGGCCAACATGGCGAAACCCTGTCTCTACCAAGAATACAAAAATTAGCCGGGCATGGTGGCGTGTGCCTGTAGTCCCAGCTACTCGAGGAGGCTGAGGCAGGAGAACTGCTTGAACCCAGGAGGCAGAGGTTGCATTGAGCCGAGATCACACCACGGCACTCCAGCCTGGGCGATAGAGCGAGACTCCATCTAGGGGGGAAAAAAAAAATCACAGACATATTGAAAAGTCTCAATAAATTTCAAATGGCTGCAGTCATATAAAGTACGTTCTCTGACCACAATGGAATGAAACTAGAAACCAATATCAGAAGGAAAACTAGAAAACTCACAAATACGTGAAAATTAACACACTATTAAACCAATGGATCAAAGAATAAATCACAAGGAAAATTACAAAATACTTAGAGATGACTGAAAATGAAAACAAAATATCCCAAAACCTAGGGGATGCAGTGAAAGCAGTTCTCAGAGTAAAATTTCTAGAAATAAATGCCTACATTAAAATAGAAAAAAAAAAAAAATCACATGCCTGAATCAATAACCTAACATCGTACCCATAAGAGCTAGGAAAAAAGGAGTAGAGTAAACCCAAAGCTAGCAGAATAAAGTAAATAAGTTGGTTCTTTGACAACAAAATCAACAAACTTTTGGTTAATAAGAGAAGATCCAAATTACTAAAACCAGAAATGAAAATAGGACACTACCACTGAAATAAACATAAGAAAACACAATGAACAATTGTATGTTAACAAATAACATAGATGAAATCAACAACTTCTTAGGCACACACAAATTACCAAAAACAATTCAACAAGAAATGGAAAAGATGAACATACCTTTAACTAGTAGAAAACTGAGTCAGTAAACAAAAAGCTCCCAATAAAAAGGCCAGAAGCCTCTAGATGGTTTCATTGTTGGATTCTACCACACATTTAAAGAATTAACTCCAGTCTTTCTCAAACTCTTAAAAAATAGAAGATGGAACACTTCTCAACTCATCCTATAAACACAGCATTATTCTGACACCAAAGCCAGACAAAGACACCACAAAAAACCATAAGCCAATATCCCTTGCAAACCAAATATAGCATCATATTAAGAAGATTAAACACTATAATCAATTGAGACAGGTCCCAGGATTATAAGCGTGGTTCGACATACAAAAATATATGTAATATGCCACATTAATAAAGAGACGAAAAAACACACCATTATCTCAACTGATGTAGAAAAAGAACCTGACACAATTAAACTTTCATGATAAGAACACACAAAAAACTGGGAATAGAATTGAACTTCCTCAACTCGACAAAGATCACCTTCAAAAACCCCAGAGTTCACATCATACGCAGTGGCAAAAGACAAAGCTCTCCTGCTAAGGTCAGGAACAAGATAAGGATGCCCTCATTCTTCACTTCCATTCAACACTGTACTGGAAGTTCTAACCAAGCAATTACTCAAGAAAAAAAAAAGAGGCACCCAAAGTGAAAAGGAAGAAGTAAAACTGTATCTCTGTTGCAGGTGAAAAGACCTTAAATGTAGAAAATTCTAAAGAATTTTCACAAAAGAAAACTGTTAAAGGTCATATACAAATTCAAAGGGCCAGAATCTAATACCAACATGTAACATTCATTGTTTTAAGCATATTAGCAATGAACAAGAAGGAAATTAAGAAAATGATTACCTTTATTCAAAGTGCCAGAATATATGACCAACACATAACATTCATTGTTTTAAGTATATTAGCAATGAACAAAAAGGAAATTAAGAAAATGATTACCTTTACAATAGAATAAAAAGGAATAAAATATTGAAAAATTGTTAAGATGACAATACTCTGAAAATAAACCCACAGATTAAATGTAATTCTTATCAAAACCCTAGCTTCCTTTTCTGTAGAAATTGACAACCCAATCCTAAAGTTCACAGGAAAATGCAAAGGATCTACACTAGTCACAGCCATCCTGAAAACAAACAGAGTTAAAGATGCACTTTTTTCTGCTTAATTTCAACACTTACTACAAACCTTCAGTAATCAATACAATACAATGTATTACTGGCATAAGACTAATAATAATTAAATCAACTAACTGAATTAAAGGTCCAGATATAAATCTATACATCTATGGTCAACTGATTTTTAAGAACGTGGCTAAGACCATTCAGCAGCGGAAAGCAGTCTCTTCAAGAAATGGTGCTAAGACAAATGGATATCCACATGCAAAAAATGACGTTGTACTCCTACCTTACACTATATATAAGAATTAACTCAAAATGGATCAAAGACCTAAACACAGGAGCTAGCACTAAAAAATGCATAGAATTGAAGACAACCCTACAGAATGGGAGAATATATTTGCAAGTCATATATCTGGTAAAAGTCTAATATCCAAAATATATAAAGTCTTTGGATTTAACAACAAAAAGAGAAACAACCCAATTAAAACATGGGCAAAGAACCTGAACAGATTATTTCTCCAGAGATATACAAATGGCCAAAAAAGTACTTGAAAAGATACGGAACATCAGTCATTAACGAAATGCAAATCAAAATCACATGAGATTACCACTTCCCACATACTACAATGGCTACTAAAAATAATTTAAAAAAAATAACAAGTGTTGGTGAGAATGCAGAGAAAATGGAACCATTGTTTATTGCTGGTGGACATGTAAAATGAGGCAGCTAATGAGGAAAACAGTGTTATGGAAAACCTAAGAAAACAATGTTAAGAAAAATCTTAAGAAAAACTTAGACACAGAATTACCATGTGATCCAGCAATTCCACTTCTAGGTACATACACCAAAAATTGAAAACAGCCATTCAAAGAATACTTATTACATATGAATATTCATAGAAGCACAATTCTCAATACCCAAATTGTGGAAACAACCCAAATATCCATTAACCAGTGAATGGATAAACAAAATGTCATATATACATACAACGAAAATTTTTATCCAGCCATAAAAAGGAATGAAGTCTTAACATGTTACAATGTGAACCTTAAAAATATGCTATAAGATAGATGCTAGAAACAAAAGTCACATATTGTATGATTCCAATTACATATAATATCCAGAATAGGTAAATCCATAGAGACAAAGCAGATTAATGTTTGTTGCAGCTGAACAGGAGGGAAGGGGGAATAACTGCTTTTAATGGGTACAGTGGTCTCCTTTGTTGGTGGTGATGAAAATGTTTGGAACTAGATAGAACTGATGGTTGTACAACACTGTAAATGTACTAAATGTCATTGAATTGTATGCTTTCAAGTATTTTTTACTACTTTTTTGTTATGTGAATCTCACCTCAAAACACACACACACACACACACACACACACACACACACACGCACAAAAGTACTGCCAGGTTTCTGGAATAGAAATTGACAACTGAAGGACAATCCATACATTAGCATAAACAATCATAAGCAGATAGGAAACAAGCCAAGTTTCTTCTGTGTGATACTTCAAAGACAATTTCCAGTTGTTTCTTATAATAGCAGCTAACCTTGAGGAGGTTCCTTGATACATAAATAATAAGAGAAAACAGTCATACTAGCTTGGGTAAAGGAAGACATCATGCTAGTCACTGCATGAGCAATATGCAGGCACGGTGAATATAACTACAGTTAATTAACCCTTGAACAACAAAGCTTTGAACTGCATGGATCCACTCATACACAGGTTTTTTTAAATATTTAAGAAAATTTTTTGGAGATTTGTGACAATTTGAAAAAACTTGCAGACAAACTGTGAAGCCTAGAAATATTGAAAAATTAAGGTGGCATGAATGCATAAACTATAGACACTGATCTATTTGATGACATTACTGTAAAATATACACAAATATAAAAAGTTAAAACTCAACAAAACTTACACTCACAAAGTCTTAGACTATATATGGCATCATCCAAAGTCCAGAGAAATGTAAAGAAACGTAAAAATGTACTATTGAATAACTGCATAAAATTAACTCCGTACATCATAATTTCATAGCTATCTCCTGTTGCTATTGCAGCAAGCTCAGCTGTTTCAAGTATCTGCTTAAAATGTCGTGAAGATAATCATCACCACCTGAGTGAATTTACTGTCACAGTAAAAGTGATATCTCTCAGTTAACTCATTTTTCACTATGTTTAGAGCAATACCTGAAACCTTGACTAACACTATGGGACCCATAAGAGTTGCCACTAGTGATACTGGAAGTGCTTCCAAGAAGCAGAGAAAAGTCATGGTATTACAAGAAAAAGTTGAATTGCTTGATAAGCATAGAAGGTTGAGGTGTGTAGCTGCTGTTGCTCACCATTTTAAGATAAATGAATCCAACATAAAAAGTACTGAAGAAAAGGAAATTTGTGAAGCCATTGCTGCACCTACAGTAGCAGGTGCAAAAATCTTGCAGTTTTTGCAAAATACTTTTATCTCACATTCAAGATGCAGCTTTTATGTGGGTACAGAATTGCTGTAAGAAAGGCATACCTACAGACTCTAAGTAAAGTCATTATATGACAACTTAAAGCAAAAGAAAGGTGAAGAAAGAATTTAATGTCAGCAAAGAATGGTTTGCTAATTTCAGAAAGAGATTTGGCTTTAAAAATGTCAAGATAATAGGAGAAACAGCTTCTACTGACCAAGAGGCAGCAGACAAGTTCCCAGGCACTGTTAAGAAAACAGTTGAGGAAGGATATCTGCCTAAGTTTTTAATGCAAACTACCCCAGTCCAGAAAAAAATGCCACAAAAGACATTTATTATATTAGTAAGGGGGAGAAGTAAGCAACAAGATTTAAAGCAGGAAAGGGTAGGCTAACTCCACTGTTTTGTATCAAAGCAGTTAGGTTTATGATCAGGGCTGCCCTTATCTATAAAGCTACTAACTCCTGAGCCTTGAAGAGAAAAACCAACAATCTTTTGGTTGCACAACAAAAAGGTCAGGAAAACAAGAACTAATTTTCTAGATTGGTTCCAATGATGCTTTGCCCCTGAAGTGAGGAAGTACCTTGCCAGTTAGGGACTCCCTTTTACGGTTCTTTTGATATTGGACAATGCCCCTGGCTACCTCATGAGTTTAACATCAAAGGTGTTGAAGTGGTCTACTTGCCCCCCAAACACAATGTCTCTAATTCACCTTCCCAATCAGGGGGTCGTAAGAATCTTTAAGTCTCATTACACGATAGTATGGAAAAGGACTGTTAACTCCATGTAAGAAAATCCCAATAGAGAGAACATCATGAAAGTCAGGAAGGATTACACCACTGAAGATGCCATCATTGTTATAGAAAATTCCTGCTGGAGAAAATTGTGTCCAGATGTTGTGCATGACTTCACAGGATTTATGGCAGAGCCAATCAAGGAAATCATGACAGAGATTGTGAATATGGCAAAAAAAAAAAAAAAAAAAAAAATTGGTGGTGGTGGGGTGGTGATGGTGAAGAGTTTAAAAATAAGCATCTTGGATAAATTCAAGTGCAAACAGACACCACAGAAGAGGAATTAACAAGATGACATGATGAAGATGTATGCTTTTGAACAGGTGCCAGATGATGAGAAAGACAACATATAAGAAGCAATGCCAGAAAACAAACTAACATTAAAAACTTAGAAATTCTGGCAGAAAGGTTCCAATTATTCAAGACTGCTTTTGACTTCCTTTGATGACAGGAACCCTTCTATGATATCTGCCCTGAAACTAAAGCAAATGGTTAAAGTGTAGAAACATTTGTAGAGAAATGAAAAAGCAAAAAAGAAGTCAGGCAGAAACTGTATTTCTGTAAAGTTAAGCCAAATGTTCCTGCCACTCCTTCTACCTCTGTCACCCCCTGACATAAGAGTAATGACTCTTCTTCTTCCTCTTCCTTAGCCTACTCAATGTGAAGAAGAGGACGAAGACCTTATAACGATCCACTTACACTTAATGAATAGTAAATATATTCTCTTCCTTATGTTTTTTTAAATAACATTTTCTTTTCTCCAGATTATTTTACTGTAAGAATACAGGATATAATACACATATAAAATATGAATTAGTTGACTTTATGTTATTGATAAAGCTTCTGGTCGACAGTAGGCTTACTAGTAAAGCTTCTGGGAAGTTAAATGTTTTTGTTTGTGAGGGGGAGGTGGTGCCCCTAACCCTACCATGTCGTTCAAGGGCCAACTGTACATTCCTGAAAGAAGGTATGAAGTAAGAGTGGTTTATACTACGAATTGAGACAATAAGAGATTAATGCTAGGCCAGGCGTGCTGGCTCAAGCCTATACCCAGCACTTTGGGAGGCAGAGGTGGGTAGGTCACTTGAGGTCAGGAGTTCCAGACCAGCCTCGACAACTTGGTGAAACTCTGTCTCTACTAAAAATACAAAAATTAGCCAGGACCGTGGTGGCGCACACCAGTCCCAGCTACTCAGGAGGTCAAGACAAGAGAACTGCTTGAACCCAGGAGGCAGAGGTTGCAGTGAGTTAAGATCGCACCACTGCATTCCAGCCTGGGCAACAGAGTATGACCCCGTCTCAAAACCAAAAAAAAAAGAGACTGATACTACTGGCAGGAATGTTTTCTTCTAATTCTTCTAGATAGCAGACAATGAAATATGATTTATCTCAATCCTACAGCCAGAGATAACTATTATAACAAGTCAAACCATCAGATTCCAAAAGATGAGAGCCACTTGGTCATGATAAAATACTTTAAGTTAGAAGAAGTGCCATTCTAACTTAATCGATGCTATTATTTTATTGTAGGGTGAAAGAGGGTGTGGTTAGTTGATAAGATGGGAAGATACTAAAGGTAAAGAGAGATTTGAAGACCTTTAAGTATTTAAATTTCTTCTGGGCAATTAACAAATCTTAAGTATTAACTGCTAGGTAATATATATTTTTTTCATTTCTCAAAAATCAGTTATAACCCTATCAAGTATTTATTATTCTTATCTTCATAAATGAAGAAACCAAGTAACTGACTTTCCCAAGTGCACACATTAAAAGCTGCAGAGGGAACCGAACACGGGTATGTCTAAGTCCAAAGTCTATATTCTTTCTACTATACCACACCTAACCATATAAACGAGAAACGGAAAGTGCCAGGGCAACGGCTCAATCCAGATTTGGCTAATTTCCGCCCAGCCTTGGATTCAAGTGCCAAAAGAGGGCCCCATTTATATAATATACTAACCTGAAACACCTGTAAGAATTATTCCATGAGTGAATTTTTAACCTAAAGCCACATGCTGTATTTCCTTATGTTTCAAAACAGAACCAGAGAAATTTTATTGTGATTACAAACCAGAAAATAAATGAGATTTTAAAATTGTATTTAAGAAATTAAGAATGTTTATATTCCAAAATGGTTTACTCATTTTTAAATCAACATTGTGTATTAATGCCTAGATTTTTCTTTCTTATTCTAGTCATCTCTGTTTACTCCATCTACATATGTTTTTTCCTGGCTTACTGATTTCAAAGCAGACATCAGCCACTGATGCACTGATAGAAAGGATAAAAAATATTAGGCTTTCACAGAATTTCTGCAGATATTAAAAGTTTGGAGCAAAACAAAAATAGAATCACAAAGTGATGTCATCAACGTTCAAAGTGTAGGCATTAGGTGAATCAGTTCTGCTTCTTAAAAACATTAAGACTGCTCAGACATAAGTCTGAGAAGGTGAAAGGATGGTTTATCTGAAAGCACAGCTCTTAAAACTAGTGCTCATTAACTTAATGATCTCTATAGCTAAGAATTAGCTCAACATTTAAGTTTAAATAAATATGGTGAACTCTGAAGAATAAATAAGTGGTAGCTAGCTGATAAAGAAGGGGCAGGAGAAACAAGAGTACATGTATATGTCTTGAGAATTGAAAGAAAGAAGATAAATATGACTGGAGCACAGAAAACATGACAAAACCCATCATTTATCATGCCGAGGAGGCATGAAAAAGTCTAACAAGGTCCTTCCAGGATTTTGGATCTTATCCTAATAGCCACAGACAGAGTTTAAACAGAACGGTGACATGATCAGATTTGCATTTTTAATGTTCATGTTGGTTGCAGGCTAGACAATTAGCTAGGTAGGGGCAAGAGCAGATGCTAGGTGACCAGCTAAAAACCTACTGCAATATGCCAGGCAACAGATAATAATGGCTTTAAAGAGGGTAATACCACTGAATATGGAAAGAATTAGAGACATAAGAAATACTTAGGAAACAGACGAGACAGGAATAGAGAATGACTTAACAGGGATAGAGGGAGATGCCAAGGACTTGGGATTCTAGATTTCTGACTTGAACAACTGGACTGATGATGAAAACAAAGAAAAAGATCAGGGTTTTTTGTTTCTTGAAGAGACACTAGAGAGAATATGTGTTCTGCTTTGACCAAGTCTGAGATTATTGCTGAGTAAAACATCAACAGGCCTAAAGTTCAAAGGACAGGGCGGGCTACAAACATAAAATTGGGAATCGTCAGCACATAAAAACAAACTATTATCTAGATTTAGCTTGGTTCATATAAAATGGATCATTTTCAATATTTATGAAATGTGTTGTTTTTGGCTGTCCCCAACCAACATCTGGCTTATTCATTGATTTCTCTCTTCCAGCAGCAGTTTTGCATTACAAAATATATTAAAAACAACCACAGTACAATCTTGTTCTGTTCTTATCACTTTTCCTGGGGCATGAAAGACATATACAAGTGTAGCACTAATATTGAGGACACGTTTAAGAAAAGGAAAGAGCAGAGAAAAATATTTGTGTATAAATTTATTGTAGCCTAAGTATACAGTGTTGATAAAGGGACCCATGCAGTTGCATCGCCTGCTGGTGCTCTCTGAGCATCTGGTGGCTGCTGGGGACAGGCGGATAAACTTAATAAGATTTTCATTCAAAACAATAGAATATATCAGCTCACCAACTTAGCAACTGTGAAATATGTAATACATTATTATTAACTGTGGTCACCATGCAGTGTGATATAGTTTGGATGTTTGTCCTCTTCAAATCTCATGTTGAAATGTGATCCCCAATATTGGATGTGGGAGGTGTTTGTGTAATGGGGGTGGATCCCTCATGAATGGCTTGGTGCCATCCCTGTGGTAATAGGTGAGTTCTCTATTGCTTCATGTGAGACCTGGTTGTTTAAAAGAGCCTAGTCCCTCCTCCCCTCTCTCTCGCTCTGTGACACACCTGCTCCACCTCCACCTTGCACCACAAGCGAAAGCTTCCAGGGGCCTCACCACAAGTCTAGCTGATGCTGGTGCCATGCTTGTACAGCCTGCAGAACCATGAGTCAGACAAAACTCTTTTCTTTACAAATCATTCAGTCTCACATATTCCTTTCTAGCAACTCACAAGGGACTAACACACAGTGCAAAAGATCACTAAAACCTACTCTCCCAATTTAACTGAAAGTCTGTATGTATCTTTTCATCTCCATCTCCCCTTTTCTCATTCTACCTCCTAATCCCCCAGCCTTCAGTAACTACATTTCTATGAGACAGTTATTTAGATTACACACAAGCGAGATCATACAGTGTTATCTTTCTGTGCTTGGCTCATTCTACTTAGCATAATGTCCTCTGGTTCCACCCATGTTGTCACGAATGACAGAATTTCCTTCATTTTAAAGATCATATGTTTGATACCTTAGAACATTCTGGTCAAAGTAATAATATAATGAAATTAGCTGGTTGCTCCTAACTAGCAAACACGAAGTGGATAAAGAAAAGGATGTGCAGACCGGACACGGTGAATCATGCCTATAATCCCAGCACTTTGGGAGGCTGAGGCAGGGAGATCATCTGAGGTCAGGAGTTCGAGACCAGCCTGGCCAACATGGTGAAACTCCGTCTCTACTAAAAAAATACAAAAAAATTAGGCAGATGTGGTGGCACACACCTGTAATCCCAGCTAATCAGGAGGCTGAGGCAGGAGAATCACTTGAATCCGGGAGGCGGAGGCTGCAGTGAGCTGAGATCACATCACTGTGCTCCAGCCTGGGCAAGAGTGAAATTCCATCACAAAAAAAAAAAAAAAAAAAAAAAAAAAAAAAAGATGTGCTCAGGGGTTCAAATTCCCAGCTCAAGCATCACAAAAATGACCTCAAAGTTTCTGTGTCTTTCCTGAAAACAATACTTACCTACTATAGCTGCAAAACTGAGATTGCTGAAAACCAAACCCAGGCTGAACTGGCTACAGCCACTGCTAACTGCCTAATATGCCAGTAGCGGAGACTAACACCGAGTCCCTGATATGGCACCATTCCCTGGGGTGATCATCCAGCTCACCTGGTGCAAGGTTCGCTACATTGGACCACTTCCATCATGGAAGTGGTAGTGCTTTGTTCTTACTGGAATAGACTCTAGATACAAATTTGTCTTGCCTGCATGCAATGCTTCCTATATACAAACACAAATTGCATGTCTGAGTCCATTTACACAAAATGTCCAGAAAAAAACAAATCTATACAGACAGAAAGTAGATTAATGGTTGCCTAGGGTTGGGGGTGAGAATACGGATTAACTATAAATAGGCATGAAGGACATTATTAGGGTGAAGAAAAAGTTCTAAAACTGTATTGTGATAGGTGTGCAATTCATAAAATGTACCAAGATCCCTAAATTGTACATTTGAAATGGGTGAATTTTATGATATATAAATTACATCCCAATAACACTATATTTCAAAAATATACATCACAGTACTAGTCATAAAGACTAATAACTGAAAACTGCCCAAACATTCATCAACAGTAAAACAGTTAAACTGTGGTTATATTCCCACAATGGGACACTATACAACTAAACGATCTATGACAAACACAGCACTTGTCACAAATGATGAGCAAAATAAGCCAGACACAAAAGAGTGCCTACTGTATTATTCCATTTATGTAAAATTCAAAAATTGGCAAAACTAATTTCTGCTATTTAAAGTCAAAACGGTGGTTACACTTGAGGGCGGCTGACTTGAAGGAGCGTAAGGGAGTTTCCAAAACAATTATGTTTTATTTCTTCAGTTGTGTAAATGGTTACATGATTGGGCTCACCCTGGGTCTGCTCACTTCTAAACTAAAGAAGGGGGAGGAGAAACAAGAGTACATGTTTATGTCTTATAATATGTGCATTTCTGTATATGTATGGTACATTTTAATAGGATTTCTCTAAGAATCACCTGTAATCTCAGGAAAAAAAAAAACCCAGAAATATCAAATGCCCTTCAGTTAGGTAATGGTTAAATAATAGAATATCAATGTATAGTAGCCATGACTGGATATCCACAAAGCATCTAGGCACCTCTTCTTTCTTAAAAAATCAATCCCACTCTTAAAACACAGTGGGAATCCCGATTAAGCTAAGCTAACAGCATCAAAAAATATGAAATACTCGGGGATAAATGGGATAAAAAATTTGAAAGACCTATACACTGAAAAGTACAAAACATTGCTGAGTAAAATTAAAAACCTAAGTAAATGGAGCAGTATATCTTGCTTATAGGGTTGTAAATACTAATATAAATTTTATTTTGATTTTATGACTTCGATTTTCTATTTTTTGTTGCTAATATACAGAAATACAACTGATTGATTATACTGTGGGGGTGGTTTCAAGACACCTTGCACAGTTACTGCCTTCAGGATTTTGGAACACTGCGCTGCAACCACCATAATATAAAACAAGTCTGAACTGAATGACCAATGAGGAGGGAGGAACGGCCCAACCAGTAAATAATAAATTGATGTGTTTTAAGCCACTAAGTTTTTAGATGGTTTTGTTATGAAGCTAAAGAAGCCTTTGCCCGGATAGCATTAGATCATTCTGGCTGGTTTTAATTCAGAGGAATTTCTTCTTTCTTGAACTTAACAGTCAAGGGGCAATTCCTTTTTGTCACAGGTTCTTATCCACTAAGGCTCATTTCAAAATGAGGATTTAGAGACAAGTCTCTCTTAAAGGTTTTGGATTTGTACTGGCTGAATATGGGTTTCCCCACTAAGGATTTTAAGTTTCCTCTGCTTCAGTTTTCTTCTATCAGGGCATTTTGCTTTAACTCTCAAGTGGTCTTGGCAGGAAAAGGGATCTCAATGTAAAATAATATATATAGCAGAATAAACTTATAACTGTGTTGAAGATGGCAATAAGCTGAACTGTAACAGACAAATTATAAAGTTAAAGACTCATTTACCTAATAGGTAATCCCATAACTGAAATAAGCTGATGATCAAGGCTTTTTAAGCCTACATCACAATTCACATATTATAAGTGACATATATCTTTATTTGTAGGAAATTAATAATGGAAAAGAAGAACCAAAGGAGGTTTGGATGTCTGAACTAGCAATACAGATTAAAGGATCTGGGCCATACCAACATGGAACAAGATGTCTGAGTAAATTATTCTCATACTAAGAGAAATAATACAGTTACTGCTACCTTAAGATAAAAGATTAGGAAGAAAGGACAAACAAAAATGCCTATCTACTGTATTTAGCCTTTGAGGCTTGAACATTATATTGTCAGAAACTTGAGTTTCTGAAACCTAACTGAACTACTCTGTGTATTTCTATCGCTAGCTGCACTTTGTTTTCCATAAAATAATTAAAGTTTGCTTTGAAATATTAGCCAATCTCAGTAGTATTAAGAGAAGCCAGGGAAAGAGGCTTTTGTTGTTGTTGTTGTTGTTGTTAACTTACATTTAAATTTAGAACAGTATCATTTAATTGGTAAAGGGGAATATTTCAGCTAAAACTAACAGGCCGGGTGTAGTGGCTCATGCCTATAAATTCCAGCACTTTGGGAGGCCGAGGCAAGAAGACTGCCTAGCCAGACCCGGCTAGGCAACACAGTGAGACCCTGTCTCTACAAGAAAATCAAAAACAATCAGCTGGAAATGGCGGCACACTTCTGTAGTCCCAGCTACTTGGGAGGCTGAGGCAGGAGGATGGCTTGAGCCCAGAAGATTAACACTGCAGTGGGCCATGATCACACCATTGCACTCCAGCCTGGGCAATAAAATGAGACCCTGTCTCAAAAACAAACAAAAAAAACCTTAAAAGCCTGAGTGTTAAGACTGGGCTTATACATGCCCTTTCTCACCTACAGATTTTCCTTCTAGAACTCTTTTTCTATTCAAAACCTACAAGATTTTATTTTGACTAGGAAAACTAGGTCATTAGCAAGGAGATTCAAAATCTTTCAAGAAAGAATTGTGAAGACAATGTTATCAGTATCTTCTCGATTCTTCCTTTTGTACACAAACTCAAATGGTAAGAATTACAAAAGTTAGATTTTCTCACTGGAATGGGAAAAAAAGCATAAAAATGTGTCTTCTGTATTTTTAGAAATAATAAAAATATTCTTTAAATATACAAGAAAGAAACAAAAACCAACAAAAAAGTATACTATAAAAGAGACGCATCTGTAAAGGAAGTAAAAACAGTCAATGTTATATTGAGGTTGCAAGTTGACAGGAGGCCAAGATGAATGGGATACAAGAGACTGATTTGAGAGGATACGATAATCAAAGATATTTCAATGCATGAAAAATAAAACTGTTGAAATCTATGAAAACTTAATAACAAATTAATTCTAATTTTAAAAAATGGAGCACAGAGGCATAAGCTATAAATTAGACTGTGTATCAATATAAGAAAAAAACTGAGGATGTCATCCAGACAGGAGGAAAAATAATCAAAATAAACTAATACTTTAGTAATAATTACAGATAGTATGCTGATTATGATAAACTAGATAAAGTAAATACTTAACAGTTAAGCTCCAAATAATCTAAGTAAATGCTGAGATCTGTTATGAATTTGATGACTGACTTCCTTTTTCCTGACTACACAAGTCAGAGACTCACCGTAATCACTGTCAAACATCACTATTTCATAAGAGCAACTGAAAAAAGTAAAATGATTTTGAATAAAAGGTTGAGATCCAGAGTTTTATACAAATTTTCAAGCACGCAGTATTTCCAAGTATGTTTTCTGTAAACTCCAGTTTTACGAAATGTTCTTTAAAAAGGGGGTCTTATAAGTCAAACAGGTTAGGTAATTGCCGCTAAATTTTGGTATTTACACTGCACATTACTCAAAAATCAGTTTCTGAAAAGTTCTGCAATAAATAACCTATCTAACATTAATAACTGAAGCACTGCCCACATCTACTTGATTCTACAGTATTTATTATCATTCCATTAAACACTTAAAACATACTTTAATAAACATTAAGGTATTCCGGTATCCATTTTTATGTTTTATCTTGAGAGGCAGTTTTAACTATTATTCCTCACTAAGGACGTAACAGATGGGAGGGAAAAAAAATTAGGCTTCATAACATGTCTATAGTCAGAGGTTAGAAAGTGAAATAAGTTAAAATGAACACTGGGATAACTAAAAATTACATGTAGGTAGACCGTTCTTTTACTTTATAATCAAAGTACAACACTGGTTCAAAACAGAGAAACAATGAAAACATAAAGCCAAGTTAAAAAGGAACTAGATCTCCATCCCTTAAGATTTCTGCTAACACTCTTGGAAACTCCACAATGATGAAGATAATCCTCTGCCAGTGGTAAACTAAGCTTTCAAGTTTGAAGTATTTTTTTCCTTTTTAACTTGTGTGGAATGTTCCTTGTCCAAATTAACTATCTGCATATTCAGGTGTAATCTCAAATGTCACCTCCACCAAAAGGTCTTCCCTTATCATTTCATCTAAACTCAGCTTTCCCAACTCCAACTTCATCAAACATTATTACACTGTTTTGACTTCTTCATTTATTTGATTACCAGTAGAATCCAGTGCCTAGAATAGCGCCAGACACATAGTGGATGCTCAACAATTACTTGTTGAATGAATTAACACTATTTTAGCATAGTAGCTTTCAATTTGTTTTATACACCAATCACGGTTAAAAAAAGGGTAGCAAAAACAGGAACTAATACTCATGTTTATTTCAGTTTGAAAACAATGAATGTAGCACTTTGCAACTTAATTTAAAAAACATGGAAAGTTGCCTACTCTGTGTGTACAATATTGTTTATGTGTATGTCAAAGGTTCTTCTCTTCAACTCAAAGAAGGCATACAATTTCTAGATGGTTTGAGTAAATAAGAGTAAAAACAATCCTGAAGACATCTTTTCAGCATTAATACAACAGAAGGCCAGTCTTACCTCTAAAAAATAAAACCTGTTTAAAGTTTTGAAAAACCCTTAACTTCTGAAATGAACATGAGTTATTTCAGTTAAAATTTAGCAGACTGAACATGAGGACTATTCCAGAGTAACAGAATAACTGAGAAGTTAAATGACCAGAAGAAAAGTAATTAAGGTGAATTCTAAATACGAAACACAACAGGAAAAAGTGACTACCCGAGCCTCCATTTCTTTATTCATTCATCTTATATGAATGTTACAGTTCTTATATACCTATCCACTGTTCATAGAGTTGAACAGCTACCTTAATAGGTAAACTAACAGAGATGAAGATTGGCATTTGAGAATATCTAGATCCTGGGCCTTTAAACAGTAAAGTGGGATTGATCTTTGGATCAAATTATCCAGAATGTAGGTTTAATCTCTCCACAGCTGCACAATCACAAAACATGCCAACAAGTCAACTTCTAGTTTAAGACATTTACACATGAGGCAGGCGGATCACTTGAGGCCAGGAGCTCGAAACCAGCCTAGCTAAACCCTGTCTCTACTTAACAAACAAAAAAAGACATCTACCCAAAGGTCATCTACTTTTCTCCCCAAAAGGGGCTCCAAATTTCCACC
This sequence comes from Pongo abelii, assembly GCF_028885655.2. Classification (NCBI taxonomy): domain Eukaryota; kingdom Metazoa; phylum Chordata; class Mammalia; order Primates; family Hominidae; genus Pongo; species Pongo abelii. The sequence goes on from NC_071994.2 coordinate 16,800,762, forward strand.
TTTCTTCAAGTTCGCCTCAAGGCAACCCACAGTGATTTCTTTGGACACGTAAGGTAATTTCAGCTCTGACAAAAGCAGGTTGCTTTTTGTTTTAATCAGAATGCTCTAGACTTGTTACCTGTCTCTACATTTTCTCCACATCATAAAATCTCCAAATTGATCTCTGAATAAGAAATGTGAGACCTTCCATTTTTGGCAGACATAACCTATTTTCTAAGTAACAACAACAGGAACAAAAAACTTGCTAGACAAAATAGTCATGCAAAGGTTTCTACATAAAAAAAAAAAAATGCCAGGTATGAAAAACCTCTGCCTGGTATACTATGAAATATTAGACTCAGATTCCAAAATTCAGAGAAATAAGAAACCTCAGCACTGAAACCTAATTATTTACAAAGCAGCCACCACCAATTCAAGTTATTGGTTCTTAAATTACACTATCGTTCTTCCATATGGCACAAAATCCAGGCTTTAAACTTGCCTTATACGTTCTCGAAGAATTATTTATCAAGAACAGAAAAACCTTAAGATTCTCATGTACATGTAATACATACACTGATATATAAAATGCATATACATATATTCTTTTATAGCAATAGTAGCAGGCTATAAGTAGACCTTAAAAGCTAATTGACTCTCAGATACTAGGTGGATTCTAGGAGTTTGGAAACTGGCTGTGTCAAGCCTGGGTCAAGGTCACACACAATAAATGAAATGTGCCTAAAAGTATACTTGTTCAGTTTTAAGGAGGATGCTGTGTGTTTGAATTTAACATCAAGGAACACAGCCAAAAACTAGAAAAAAACAAAAATGAAACAAATAAGCAACTGGTCCAACATGTTAGGGCAATTTTAATAACCTAATCTGTAAAGCCAGAATAAAGTATTTTAAAAGGTATTGAAAAAGTGAACATTAGCTTCCTGTCATAATCCAGGAAAACAGAAAACTATCATACATACATCTGGGGTGCTAACACTCAAATTTAAAGGACAATGACCTAATATTGACCTAATTTAATTATTCACCAGGCTGAATTCTTAGAACACTCAGCATTCTTCACCCTGCAATTTTAATCTGTATCTCCACTAGCATAAAAATTTTTGCCTTCACTTCACTCTGTATACTGCGTATCATTCCAGTCTGTTACCTCATTTAAAAATAAAAGGCTTAAAAAAGTTATTATAAATTACCATCAAACAATTTGATTTACCATTATTAGGTTCCTAAATAATGCCAATATACTCTATTATCCAAACCTGCTGTCGTCTAAATAGTTTCTAACAACTCCAGTAATTTTTTTACCAAATAAAAATTCCTTTTAAATGGGAACCAATTTGAATGATGAGGCTTTCTAACAGATTGTAAGATAAGCAGTGTAACGTACGCTAGAGGTAAGGATGACCAAGTCTTACCTTTATCAGTTGTTACTTTTTCTATGCATCTGAAAGAAATAAGAATCAAACATTAATGAACAATCTAGCACATTTTCTGAAAATAAAAATATTTATCTCTTTCAGGTTCACCTCCAGAGTGATAAGGAAAGCATTTAGACCAGTGTTGTCCTACAGAATTTTCAGCAGTGATGGAAACATATCTGCACTGTCCAATATGGCAGTCGCATGTGGCTACTGAGCACTTGAAACAGTTCATGTAATTGTGAAACTGAATTTTTAATTTTGATTAATGTAAATTTAAACAGCCACATGTGGCTACCATAACTGACAGCACAGAGCTAGAATATCATTCAAAACACCTATTTTTAACTAATATATTGATAGAAAGAAAATATTACTGATTTTGTTATATTAAGTGATTATATAAGAAAATGTTCTTATTTTATACAAATGTACTAACTAGAGATGAAATGACAATGTTTGGGATGTGCTCTAAAATACTTCTGCCAAAACAGGGAGGATGGACATAGCAAGCACGGCAAAATCTCAGCTAGGTGATCAATACTGGGGTTTCATTGTACTATTTTCCCTATTTTGTGTATATTTAACAATTTTCATAATAAAAACTCAATGAACTGTTAAAAAGACCCTAAAATTGTTTAAGACCAAATCAAAATCTACTTGTAAAAAGACAATAGATGGACCTCACAAGTAAATGTAACTTGCCCTTTACAAATTAAAAAGCAACAGTAAAGAGCTTAAAAATTGTTATAGCCTGAAGATTTAAAAAAAAAAAAACCCCAAAACAACAAAAATCAGACATATCCCCAGGTTTTTAATTCAGAAAAATTTCTCTCATACATAACTGGTGAGGACAGTATAATGAACTTCCTATACTTACTACTAAAATTCAAAAGTCAACAGGCCCTGAACATTTATCATATAGATACCACAGAGTATCTCTGAACAGTACAAAGTTTTTTTGTTGTTGCTCCTCCCAAAAGTAAACCTAATATAGTAAAGACTCTATTATGTTACAATATGTTATAAATACCCAGACAAATACAGAAGCCACAGTGTAATACAAAAATCTATTCTACTTAGAAAGAATAGTTATCATTGTTTGTTCCATACTTTTTAAAAAAAAGACTGGTATTATAATTTTATTTTAAATCACATTACCAATGTCCCAATTAACACACCATAACTGCTAATCATCCTATCTTTAAATAAAAACTGCAAAAATAATTGCTAAATTTTTGAAAAATTATATAACGAACTTTCCCAAAAACCTTGAAAGTTGGTTCAATGTTTCTATCATCATACTGATTAAGATCCTGATCACTCAGGATTTCAGTCTTGTACAACCAAAGGCTTCTCCAAAGAACTGTAAGTTTTTTCAATTCAGAATATTACCACCTCTTCATCCTCACTATCCATGACTTCAAAAGGGAAACAGCAAGAAAGGTCACCTAAAGGTTTATTACTGTTTTAATTTTAGCAAGAAAATATACCAAAAATGGAATTTCATATACCAGAAAATAAAACTACTTTCCTTGATCTGAACCTGAAGGAAAACATCTAAAAATACTCGGTATTAGCTAATATGGTTACTCAACAGCGAAGTTAGAATTTTTAAAAAGTATTTGTCCCTAAAGTTTTAAGCTCTGAAATGCACAGGATAAATGAAGGGCTATTATATGTAAGAATGAAAAGAAGCCTTATACATTTTAACCTAGTCTTAATTTGACAATTTCATTCCCTATTAGCAGAATGCATGGATGAATCAGAAAAAAAATCATAGGCAAAAACTACTATACTAATGCTACTAGATTTTACTTCAAAAATTAAAGAGAGTACATAAACCTGCACTTGAAATAATTGTAATCTACTGGCTAACAGCAAATGATCAGTCTTACTCTTAGTATGGATACATAAACTTTCCTCAAATTTGGTTTATTTTTCCTACTAGCTTTCTATGCTTCAATTTATCATGATTCTAGCATTTAACTCTGTGCCTCTCTTGAGCACAATGAAAAATTTTTATTTCCCCTTCATCCACAAATATTTCCTCTTCCCAATAACCCCTAAATAGTTCATTGTGAAAAGTTGTTATAAACATCAGATTATAAAAACTGTAAGCTAAATATGGAACTATAAAGCTCATCTCACAAATCCATAAAATATCAATTATAAATGAAGCAATTATAAATGAAGAGGTTAAGTGACTTGCTCAAGGCCACTTACTGCATAGTACAAAGCTGGAACATAAAACTTTCTGACTAAAGTCCAATGCTTTATCCACTCTATTATTTTGCCTTCCAATGAGAACAGAGGTTTCAACCAATCCAAATCTATCTATTTCTTGGCCTTTTAAACTATGGTATACTTTGCTATCACTTTAATTAAGAGAATCAAATGTAGGTTAAACAGCTGATTGCTAAGATTGTATACAGGGAAATGCTGGGATATGGAAAAAGGACTAGCACGAAGAAGTAAGTAATACAGAATAAACCTTTCTTTTTAAAATTTTCAAAATGTCATTTGGAAAACAGAAATGACTCAAAGTCAAAGATACTAGACCAGGGTTTGGACTCAAAACCTCTTGAAATATCTTAAAGGATTAAATTATGTAGAAAAAATTAAGTCTTAAAATGTATTTTATAACTGAAAATCTGTATACCATACACACATTTGACATATCTCCACTAATCAACGCATCTTTCCTTTACACCCCAAGGTCCTTGAAGATGAGGGCCATGTCTCATTTTTCTTTCTACCACCTAGTTCAGCATAGTACCAGGCCCAGATACTGATCAAAAAAGTTTGCCAAGCTAAAATGCTTTAGCATTCTTTTGATTTCCAGATTATGGAATAAGGTAAAAATGTGTAACAAAAACTCTATTATGATGAAAATTTGTTTAACAACCTGATCAAAAACACAGTCAAGAGATAATTTTGGGGCTGAAAGAAGCATACCATTGTCACTATTGTTTTTTAATGATATTGGATGGGAGGGGGGTGGCACTAAGAATTCAGACTTATTTCCTCCTCCCCACAAGGAACATTGTGCAGAAAAAAGGAAGGAATTTAATTAAGTCATCTTCATCCATATACAACAGTAACATTTATATGGAATTAAAGCATCACTAGTACTTTGTTGCCAAGAGTTAGGGCAAAAATAAGTCATGACAGCAGGTAAAATTACTATTTTAGATAAAAATTATTTATTTTCCTTTAAAACTCAAACAGCAGGCTGGGCGCAGTGGCTCACGCCTGTAATCCTAGCACTTTGGGAGGCTGAGGCGGGTGGATCACCTGAGGTCAAGAGTTGGAGACCAACCTGGCCAATATGGTGAAACCTCACCTCTACTAAAATTACAAAAATTAGCTGGGATTGGTGGCGGACGCCTGTAATGCCAGCTGCTCGGGATGCTGAGGCAGGAGAATTGCTTGAAGCCAGGAAGCAGAGGTTGCAGTGAGCAGAGATCATCGTGGCACTGCTCCAGCCTGGGAAACAGAGCAAAAACTCCATCTCCAAAAAAAAAAAAAAAAAAAAATTAAACAGCAGGTACCATTTTAGACATAATTATCTTGAGATATAGGTATATTTAACTTTCAAGGGGTAGGTGAGAATAAAAGGAAATTTAAAAAATATTTTAAGTACTACCCTCTCTACAAATAGTAATATTAAAGAGTGAAAAAATCATATTTTGCATAATTTACATGAAAAACATCACTACAAACCACTCAAGGATCTACCATCCCACCATTACTGAAAAACGCAACTTGTACTTAGTATTTACAACAGGCACTGTGTCTAGCGCTTCACACACTGTAATTCTCACAAACTCATAAACTTGTAGAGATTACCCTCTAAAAACTTCACATACTGTATTTAATTCTCACAAACTCACAAACTTGTAGAGATTACCCTCTATAGTTAAGGAAACTAAGGCATGGGTAGGTTAAGAAATTTGCTCACAGAATTCATATCCAAATGAGGTCAATGACATACATGTATCTTTTCAAATTTATGAGATTAAACAATATAGAACTATAAAATTTTTGTAAGATGAAATGCATCTACAGCAATTAGAAGTCTAATTGCAGCTGAATCTGTAAGTACAGATTTTTGCTGTCGACAGAACTGTAGTTCTTACAATAAATTCTCTAAATTATGTTAACTTAGCTGACATTCAAAAATTTGAAAGCATATCTAATACCACAATATGATTACCTCTGAATTTTCTCTTTCTGAGAGGCTTCTAAGGCAAGCATGCCAAGACACAGGCTTAACTCTTAATTTTGGACCAAGTCTGTTTAAAGTTTTAAATCTATTAGGTCTGGTGTAAGTCAAACCTTGCCACTATCTCTCCTGGAAGAAAGGGAACACTTAAAACTGACTCCCCCTCACTTCAATTTTCTCTGTTTTTACTAATCTGTTTTCACTCAAAAGTCAAAGGTCACTAATGATGTTTTCAGTCATGAATAGTTAATGTGATTAATTTCTAGAATTTACAAACTTGAGTGCTTCAGTATTCTTAACATGAGTATTATTTTAACGAACAATTTAAAACAATGCTCCTGGCCACCTGTTCATGTTTCCTCTATTACGTCTAGGTAATAAAGGAATTCCTTTCAGATGATTCTAATTTCAAGGATGAAGTTCCTACATTTAAAAACACAAAACACAAAGATAAAACATATGCTACTTAGTAAAAACAAACATTAAAGAATGCTCATATAATTTTATATGAAAGACTCCATACTTAAAATCGTAGCAGTGGGCTTTTACCATGACCATAATAAGTGGCAAATTTCTCAAAAGAATGATAAGGGTTGTGAAAATTTAGAAAAGTGAAAAAAAAAAGCTACATAAACATACTAGCACAGCTGGCTCTTGAGCTAACGCGAAGAGGGGGGAACACATTTTTGAAGGCTATGATCGGGCTGTGGATTCCCTAAAGGGCATGTGATGTAATACTGGAGAGCCGCCTAAAGGAAAGGGATAGGTTGACAAAGGGGGTGCGAATGCCAGAAAGAGGGATGAGCCTGCGGGTGGCAGGGAGGAGGTGGATCACTAGCGAGTGCAGCGGTGTATCAAAAGATGATTTCGGGGAGTCGGGAAACGGCCCGACAGGCGAGGGTACAGGAGCGAGGGGAGAGTGGCGCAGAGAGGAGGCACGAAGGCTCCCGGGGAAACGGTGTGACATCTGTCGTGCGGAGCCGGCAGGGGGCAGACCAGGCAGGATGTCACGTGGAGCAGGCGCTACGGGAGCCGAGAGGGTTGCGTACGGACAGAGGGGGGTTTTTCCCACCGCCTGAAAGACTGTTACTCACAGGAGTCGCGGACTCTTCTTGCCCTGAACTGGAGACGGGGACTTCGCGGCCTGGGGCTGCTGCCCGGGGACGTCGGGAGGCCTGGCGCTGGGGCTGCTCCTCCGCCGGCGGGGATACTCGGCCTTCCTCCGGCGGGACACAGCTGCGGCGGCGGCGGCCGCAGCGGCCCGGCCTCGGTCCCGACCTCCCCTCAGCACGCGGCTGCTAGTGGTCCCTGCAGGCGCCGCCGCGGCCGCCTCAGGGGGCCGTTGTTGGGGCTCCTCCGGAGCCGCCTTGGCCGCCTCTCCCCCTTCCTGGTCCTGCTGCTCCGGGGGTCTCGGCTCTTCCGTCTCCCCCGGCATCGGGGCTTGTCCGTCCCCCACCCCCTAGTCCCAGGCGGCGGAGGCGGAGGCGGCGGCCTCGGCGCTGCTCCCCCCGCCCCCTCGCCTCCCGAAGCCTGCGGCTCACTCTCACCCTGCGCTCCTCTTTCCCCCCTCCCCTCCGCCCGGCTCCGAGGGTGCCCCCCCCACCCCCTGCCACTCAAGGTCCGCTACCGCTGGCGGCGCGCGCGCGCGCGCGCCCGCCACAGACGCTCAGCGAGCCAATCGGAGAAGAGGACAGGCTTCTTCACCCCGCCCCTCGCGGTCTTACACGCAGCGACGTCCCAGGTTCCCTCCCCCACCCCTTCCTTCAGCCAATCAGGAAACGGCTAAAAGGGAGCGCGCGAGGTTTCCTTCCCCGCGCACCCGTTCTCACCGTTAAACGGCTGTGTCTCGCGACAATCCCAAAGTGACCTTTTTTCCCCCTCCAGAGTTCAATGCGCGCTAGGGGCAGTGCGAGGGGCAGGTCTCGCGAGGGAGGCGGGTGAGAAGAAATCGCACCTTTCCCCGCCTCACGCAAACCCTAGACTGGCTGCGCGCGCACCTGCCTCCCTAAGGAGCCACTGATACCACAAGGGCTCTTTCTATTCTTCTTTAGGCCGCAGAAGTAGCCTAGGCGTTTTTCCGCCTCCACCCTACCCCACTTTCCTGTCTTTGGCCTTTCTGTCCCCAGCGCCGCCAGATCTTGCGCGGAGAAGGGGGTAGTATTTTGAGCTGTCGCTTCTCCTTTAAGAAAAAAAGCCCCGTCGGTTGCCGGATGAAAGTCTCTGAAAAAATGGCGGCGGCAAAACGGAGGCGGGGTTGTGGGGGCATCGAGGGCCCGCCTCTTGGCGCATGCGCACTGTTAACTTAACAAGGGCATTCTGGGAGTTGAAGTCTTATTTCGCCTAGGCTTTAGGAAAAATAGATGGGAAACCAGAGGTGGAGAGGATGCCGGGAGGTTCTGACTGATTCACAACGGGAAAGGTAGTTTACTTTCCGCAGTCTAGAGTTTACCTTTTTTTCGGGAGGCAGTGTTTCCGGGTTAGGTCGCGACGCGTGCCTTACATCCGGGCTCAAACGTCGAGCCAATTGCTGGTCTGATGGGAGGGTTTTTCCTACTTTTTCTTACTTTTTATCTGGGCGTTGGCGTACCTTTCTCGGGGTGTCTGCGTAACTTCCCAGACTTACCTTGGTTTGGTCAGATGACACCTCTGGGACTGGCTAGCCAGCGTTCATGTCTACATTATTGATCTCGTCGTCCGGTGTGTGATTCACTCACTCGTGAGCTCCTAGAGGTCAGCGACTGAATCTGGTTCCATGGGGTCCTTGGGGCCTCGGAGCCCTAGCACAAGGCCCACTACTCAGTTGGCTCTTAATCAAATCTGTGAAACGAATTATAAAGTTGCTTTTCTACTAGACCTTGTTGGGACACCAAGGAGCCGGCGTCGGTTGCTTAACTTGGATGCGGTACCTGACCTAGAGGGAGGCGAAAGGGTTGTTAGCGTGATGTGACTCTGGTGACCTACACCGAGAAGCTGAAGGGTCTCTTAAGCTCTGCGGCCGGAAGCCATCTGCTTCTGCGGTTTATACAATAGCAACTTTATCAGGAGTTACTTTTCTGCGCGCTAGCGTATGACATTAATTTGTCTTCCTGATTCATCAAAGGGAGTTTCCGTTGCAGTTGGTGATGCAGTGGGCCTCTCCCATTTCTTTTTTCTTTACATCCATTACAATCAAGGGACGATTTGTAAGAACATCCTTTACCCCTGGAAAATAAGGCATCCAGGGCTAAAAGTCCCAAAAGAAAGAAGCTGGAAACAAGATCTGGGGATCTAATTTTAAATTTCACATTAATCATTCAGTTAAACTGTAGACAAGTGCTGAAGTACATTTTTCCTTCCAGTACTTTGACTCAGATACCACTTCATATTAGACAAATGTTTTATATTCTCTACTGAGTATTTTGCATTTTCATAGGGCTGTCATTTTCAGTTGTAATAATCGATTGGCATAGTGTCAATGGAAAATTTTTAATATTGAGTTTGCAGTGAGCAGACTTTTGGAAGGAAGAGTGCTGACATCCAATGGATGCTCAAAGTAATACAGAAGAGAAATCTCCTTTCAAAAAAAAAAATGTACAGACAGTGGAATGGAGAATGAATTATTCCCTAAAAAAAAAAAAAAAAGCTACTGTGGGCTGGATGTGGTAGCTTACCCCCGGAATCCTAGCGCTTTTGGATGCCAAAATGGGAGGATCCCTTGAGCCCAGAACTTCCAGACCAGCCTGGGCAACATAGGGAGACCACCCTCTACATAAAAAATAAAAATAAAGTTTTTAAGCTAACCTAGTGGCGTGATGAGATGCACCTACGGTCCCAGCTACTCCAGAAGCTGAGAAGGGCAAATCGCTTGAGTCCAGGAGTTCGAGTTGGAGGTTAACACTGAACTGTGATAGTACCATTGCACGCCAGCCTGGGTGACAGAGAGCTTGTCTCTAAAACAATAAAGAAGGCTACTGTGTTGTAGAGGAAAGATCCCAGACTTTGCAATTATAGTAAGTAGCAAAGCTACCAATTAATTATCTTAGCAAGTTGCTATTACATGAACCTATTTCACCATTGGTAAAAAGGGGGAAAAAATCTATTTCACAGGGCCATAATTATAGTTCCTTACATATTGCCTTTTTATAGTAGGCCTTTTGTAAATGTTTAATTCAAGGTGAATAAATCACAGTGGTAAAAAAGGTGAAGAGTTAACCTCAGTGTCACTTTCCAAAGAAATCGCTATAAGGCAGTGTATCTAGGCAGGGATTATGCTTAATTGAGATGCACACAGTTTAACATCTGGTGTCAAACCTTACTTCCTTCTTTGTGACCCCCCTGTAGATGTTTGCTTTTGGGACCACTGAGTAAACCAGGCCCTGAGAATCCAAGCATGAATCCACTTCTGCCCTACTTTTAAGGATTGACATTCCATGCAGGAAAGCAGATAAGCATAATTTCTGAATAAATAAGACAACAAAATGAAATGGATGCTGGTCAACTCTGATGCAAATTTTAAGAAGGAGACTATGCCTCTATGTCTCCCAGCTTCACAGAAAAAAAAAAAAGAAAAAAAGAAAGATGTTCAGAGTAGGGTACCTACACTTGGAAAAAACGCAAGTATAAGTCTGCCATTCCCATGAATCCAAGATGAATCCTGGCACAGAGTAGGTCCTCAAATTTTGCAAAATTAATTTTGAATCTTTATCACCCTGGCCAATGCACTGCCATAACACAAATCTTACTACCTTTCTATGTCAGTCCCATTTTTAAAACTGTGTAACCTATGAAAAAAAAAAAAAACTCACCAAATCAAAGAGAGGAAGTGCTAAGCAAATACAGGAACCAAAAAGGGTTATAGAGGCTGCCTTATGCTGTCTCATCCAGTTCCTTTGCGGTCCTCTTCTTCAGCACATGCCAAAGCTGTTCCTCACGGCCTGTGAGACAAGAGCATCTTGGATATAGGACAATGGAAGAGTTAGGTGAGTGAGCAGCTTGGAGGAGAAGCTCTGAGGGAGTGAAGACTTGGCTGCCATCTCCTTGTGTGGTGGGGTATACTTCTGGCTAGACTGTGGGTAGTAATGGAAGATTTTATTTTCACTTCTTTCCTGTCCTCAGCCCTGCCAAGAGTGAAGCATGAGGAACTATGATTGTTTTGGGGAACTATGGGTTCACTGTTTGCAGTGGCAAAATAGATGGAGAGTTTGGTGCTAACCGCAGAATAAACTCTTGGCAAATACTTTTGGACTGGATTGTTACTGCAGTTGTTGTCTTGTTATGGGCGTTTTGCCCTTTGGAGGTGACTGGAGATCATAGGGTGGCCACATAGCAAGACAATGCAGAGATGTGATTTGAGGAGGAAAAGAAAGCAAAAAGGGAGTTGGGGTGTTATGAGGAAGAAAAGATGGACTAGAAGTATAAGAATGAGGGATCTGTAGAGGTTGGAAAAAGGCCAGAGTGGTTTCATTTGTTCCATGTTTTAGTATTAAATCAAGAAGGCATAGCACTCTAACTCTAGTGATTTTGTTGCTAAGCTTTTTATTCAGAAGAATTCTGAAGGAAGAGATTACTATGGCCTGAAAATATGACACCTCCTTCCACTCTAAGGCAATTAAAACCAGCAGTGGAACTATTAGCCACATTAACCAGAGAAATCCTGGATTTCAAACCTCTGGAGTAATGTAAGGTTTGTCGTTCTTGGGACTCATTCCATAGCCTTTGCCAACATCTGTTGCCAGCATCTTAACTAACACTGAGTCACTAAACTATACCCAATTTCCAAACTGTATTAATTCCACAGTGTCCTGGTTTGGGGTGTGTTTGGGGATGGGGTATGTCAAAAGTGCAAAAAACAACAACAAAAAATATCTTGCACATTGTTACGTTGTCTTAAAAAAAATGGCGTGTGATTTCAAAGCTGGAGAAACAGAGGAAAAGTAAAGGGCAAATTACCAGGAGGCAAGAGATGTTAATTAAGAGAAAAAGGTAGTGTTTAATAAATACCAAACTGCTTTGGAGGTAAAGTCTATTTTGATACTGGGCCAGACTCTTTTTTGGACTTGGGGTAGAATTCTAATTCTTATCCTACGTGAGTGCTGGGAGAATGTGAATTTCTGCTTGAGTTCCAGTAGGGCTAGGGCCTTTTTTCTTTTTCCTTTTTTTCTTTCTTTTTTTTGGGGTGGGGATGGAGGGGACACCAAATGGCTTTCATGGCAAATAATTCAAAAGGAAACTAATACTTATTGAGTAAATCAAGCAAAAACTAGACATTTTTACATATGTTAATCATTTTAGTGTCTGCAGCAACCCTCTGAAATAGGTATTATCCACTTCTTTTTCAGATGAGAAGACTAAGAAAAACAAAATAACTTTTTCAATGTCACTGTCGGGAACACCCGACACCAAAACTAAGCAACAAGGTGCTCTCCTATTTTAGAAGTTTATTGGTTCTGGTGTTCTGGCCAATGAAGTAACCCAGATTTAACAGAAATTTATATTGTTTTGCATCTCCTGAGCAGGCTAAATGTTAGGTAAATCTTGTCCGGAAATACAGAAAGTACCAAGTAGCCTGGAAGCTAACATTTGTGCAGATTATCCAGTTGGCTACATCTCCACAGGCTGTTGATGGCTACACTTCAACAGTTTCTTCAAATTGTCATCAGCCCAGTAACTACCCTTGAGACTTTGTGTGGATCTTTCTTCCTGCTGGCAGAGAAATGGCATCGAGGACAGGTTGGCTCAAGTGAGCAAATATTTCCTGTCTGCAGTAGTGCCTCAGAGGCTAGCAGCTTGTATACACCCAGAAGGTTTTACCTAAACCCTCATTACTTAGGCATTAGGCATGATAGATAAAGAGGAACCAGGAGCAGATTCTGCCTCCGAATGAAATCCATGCAACCCTCAGAGACTCCCAAGAGACCTCACTTTACTCCTTTCATGTTAATATTGATATTATTTCATCTCCACAGTAAAAGACTACAGTGAAGAATTATGGAGTCTTCAGTCTAGTCCCCGCTTCCCCCGCCCCCACTGTCCAGGAATCCCATATTTGTCATACTGAAATTAGTCATCTTCAAATTACAAAATCTGGCAAAAGGCATAATAACCTCACAGTGTTGGTGATATGCGCACTCATATGAAACAGGAAGAGAAAAGCCTATAACTCATGACCCAGAAAGAAGGGTTTTGATAACTTTGGTTAGCTCGTGCTTCTGAGGGCAACTTCCTACTCTTAGTGGTATGGTTTCCTCTCTCTTATAATCTTTATTGTAAATGGCTTTTTATTTTGAGCTCAGGAGGATCTTTGGCTTCTAGTTAGAGCAAAGCTTAGAAAATAGAAAAGAAAGGGGCTCTAGCTTAATTGAAAGATGCAGAATAAAAATTCGAAATTCTCAAATTTGGTGTAGGGTCTGGCTAATAAAAATCTGAGGCAAAAATTTTCTTTTTTCTACCTTAGTTTTCTTTTGTTTTTCCTTTTTTTTTTTTTTTTTTTTTTTTTGAGACGGAGTTTTGCTCTTGTTGCCCAGGCTGGAGTGCAATGGCACGGTCTTGGCTCACCGCAACCTCTGCTTCCCAGGTTCAAGCGATTCGCCTGCCTCAGCCTTCCTGAGTAGCTGGGATTACAGGCATGGGCCACTATGCCTGGCTAATTTTCTGTTTTTAGCAGAGACAGGGTTTCTCCATGTTGGTCAGGCTGGTCTCGAACTCCCAACCTCAGGCGATCCGCCCGCCTCGGCCTCTCAAAGTGCTGGGATTACAGGCATGAGCCACCATGCCCAGCCTATTTGTCCTTCTTTTTAAAAAACTTCTATTATAAAGAAATTTAAGTATGCAAAAGTAGAGAAAATAGTTTAATGAATTCTGATATGCCCATCAACCAGTTGAAACAATCAGTTCTTCATCAGTCTTATTTCATATATATGCCCACCCATTCCTTTCACCCCTGTAATTATGTTAAAACAATTTCAGATGTCATTTTATCTGTAAATATTTTAACACTAACCTCTAAAATAAATAAATATATATTTATACATATAACTGTACTGCCATTGCCATAACTACAACAGCCTTAATAGTAATTCCTTAATATTGTAAAATACCATTATCATACCTAAAAACTTAACAGAATTACTTCATATTATCAAATATCATTATCACACCTAAAATAAACAGTACTTACTTGATATTATTTAATATCCAGTCAGTGTTCAATAGTCTTGATTGTTTCATTTTTAGGGTAGATTTAATGATCCAAATAAAGTTCATACAATTAAATTTATTATAAGTCTCTCAACTTTTTAATGCTATAGGTTCCCCCTCATCTCTTTTTTCCCATTACAGTTATTCATTTGCCCTAAAGTTTAGTTCAGTTTGCTTATCTCTAAAATGGTACCTAAAAGTCAACATTTTTGATAAATGGATGATTATGAAAGATCTGTATATTTCATTTGTAAAAAAAAAAAAAAGGATTAGATCTCTTCTAACGCCATTAAGAAATATTCATTCCTCCAAAATCTAAAATAAATGAAAAATCTGGTTTTTTTTTTTAATGACCTGTGAAGTTTTTTTTCCTTATCTGAGAACTGTAGATGTAGGCAGGTCCTTAGAAATAATATAATTCTGTGTTTAAAGTTTGAAAGCTATAATCTGTGGTAAGAAGTCTGCTAGAGATCCACTAATGGATGTTTAGCCATAATTTGAAAAATACTGTTGTAATCAAATTGCCTTGTTATGTAGATGAGGAAACTGCATCAGAGAAGGACATGACATGCTCAAGGTAACCCAGAGAATATGTATAAGACACGAGACTAGAACTTCTAACTTTCAGTTAGTGCAGGGGCTAGGGATCAGATAGCCCAGATTCAAGTCCTGGTTCTGCATTCATGAGCTTAAGCAAATTATTTTTGTCTCTTTCTTGTGATCTACAAAATAAGGACAATAATATCATCTGCCTCAAAGTGTTAGGATAATTAAATGAAATGTGTAAACTCCTGAGCACAGTGCCTGGCATGTGTTAATTTTTATTAATTATTATTTATTTCGTTGTAACAGATAGATACTAGTATATAATACTTTTCCAAAAAAAAAAAAAAAACTGAAAGAGTAACAAATCCCAGCTATTTAAATTGCAACATCTTACTTGATTTTGCAATATCTCAGTTTCCTCCCCAACGATTTTTTCTCTCCACACCCTAAAAGACAGGATACTTACACCTTGCTTTGAAAATTTTGTTACGTGCTCAGGATAATTGTTAAGATTTAAGAAAAAAATATCATTAGGATTAAGAATAAGTGTTATTTCCCTTGTATGTTTTGAAAAATGGTAACATAATTGCTTATATTTTTCTGATAGAAAAAAGCATTTAGGATTTCTTTCTTTCTTTCTTTCTTTCTTTTTTCTTTCTTTTTTTTTTTTTTTGAGACAGGGTATCACTCTTTTGGCCCAGGCTGCTGGAGTGTGGTGGTGTGATCTCGACTCACCACAGGCTCACCTAGGCTCAGGTGACCCTCCCACGTCAGCCTCCCAAGTAGCTGGGACTACAGGTGTGTGCCACCATGCTGGGCTGACGTTTTTGTATTTTTAATACAGACTGGATTTTGCTATGTTGCCCTGGTCTGGAACTCCTAGGCTCAAGGGATCCTCCCACCTCAGCCTTCCAAAGTGCTAAGATTATGGGCATGAGGCACTATACCCAGCCCAGTTTTATTTTTTTCTAATTAAGGATATTTGTGGGCAATCTACCCTAAATGAATGATGAAAATTAATACCCGTGGTATAAAAAATCAAATTATAGCATGAGACTATGAAATTGAATGCAACCATAGAAAATAAGAAACAAACCACAATTTATGGAGGCGTTAAACATTTCTTGGTAGGATTCACCACATGCTTGAAGTGAAATAAGGAATAAGGGAAAGTATTTGAAAATAGCCATAACTGAAGAAAAGGAGATGAATGTGGGCACAGTGAAGATATTTAAGGAGAAAATGACTGTAGAGATTTAAATATTCTCTGTCATGATTCTCTTGCTTCTTATGATGTAGATGCCTTATTGGAGGAACTGGAACGCTCCACTCTTCAGGACAGTGATGAATATTCCAACCCAGCTCCTCTTCCCCTGGATCAGCATTCCAGAAAGGAGAGTAACCGTGATGAGACTTCGGAGATCCTTTCTGTTCAGGATAACACAAGTCCCTTGCTGGTAACTTTTCATTTATTATAGTCCTTAAACATGGATGTTTGAGTGCATTTCTGAAAATTAACTGTATCCCACATAAAATGGTATGAAAGGAGAATAATATATCCAAGAAAGAGAAAAAATAATGCCTCAGTGTTAATCTAAAGATGTTTTTGGAAAGAGGAGGAGAATTGAGAAAATCATCACAGAGGAATGAGTTTTTGAGAACTAAATTTTTTTTTTTTTATTTTTTTATTTTTATTTTTTGAGACAGAGTCGCATTCTGTCTCCAAGGCTGGAGTGCAGTGGCACAATCTCGGCTCACTGCAACCTTCACCTCCCAGGTTCAAGCAATTCTCCTGCTTCAGCCTCCCAAGTAGCTAGGATTACAGGCACGCACCACCACGCCCAGCTAATTTTTGTATTTTTAGTAGAGATGGGTTTCGTCATGTTGGCCAGGCTGTCTCAAACTCCTGACCTGAGGTAATCCACCTGCCTCGGCCTCCCAAAGTGCTGGGATTACAGGCATGAGCCATTGCACCCAGCCGAAAACTAAATTTTTTCTAATGAGCACATGATCACAGGCAGAGTATTGTCTGATTCACTGGGGATATTCTGATGTTACTGTGGGGGCATCAGAGATGCATGTTGCAGTTTGACTGGAATGGTACTCAGGCCAGAGATCACCTGAGGAAGGCCAGGTGGCAGCATAGACAAGTCTTCTCAGGGTGACTTTTTAGGGTCACTACTTCCCAGGTCTTATTTTCTGCTGAATAGATTAGGAAATTCAATTATTAGTTTACACAGAGATGATGAAGCTCTAGGGAACCAACTCAAACTAACCAAATTGACAAGTGATTTTGTATATATATTTTAAAAACCCAGGGCAGTTGCAGTGGCTCAGGCCTGTAATTTCAGCACTTTGGAAGGCTGAGGTGGGGGGATCACTTGAAGCCAGGAATTTGAGACCAGCCTGGGCCATATGGTGAGACCCCTGTCTCTACGAAAAATTAAAAAATGAGCAGCGTGTGGTGGCGCGTGCCTATGGTCCCCGCCACTCAGGTGGCTGAAGCAGGAGGATTGCTTAAGCCCAGGTGGTCGAGGCTGCAGTGAGCTATGATTGCGCCACTCCATCCCAGCCTGGGCGACAGAATGAGAGCTTGTCTCAAAAAACAAACAAAAAACAAAAAAACAAAACTCAGAAATCAAATTTATTAATTTATGGTTACAGTTAAAGCTATCAAATAAAACAGCTATATTTACTCATATATGCATCCTCTCCTATGGATAAGTCTATATGGATGTACATTATAATTAAAAGGTTGCTCGATGAGAATGGAATTAGTGTAAGATGAATTAAGTAGATGCTCTTCATAGCTGGTAATTTTGTACTATGATATTTTGATTCATCATTGTTCCCTATATGAAATAGCCGGAAGCAAAGACTTGAAATTTGAGCTCAGGGGTAGTTTACCCCCTAACTGTTCTTTTCTCCAGACACATACACAGTTTTAAGGATACGAATTTATCTCTCTACTAGGGAACTATTGTCTTTGTTCTCAATGTTAGATTATAGCTGTAGGCTCCTAAGTGGTCTCCTGCCCTTTCCCCCACTGCAGTCTGTTCTCAAGCAGCCAGGGTCACCTTTAAAAACTAAAGTCAGACCCTGTCATTCTTCTACTCAAAACCCCAAAATGACTCCCCATCTCATTTGGAGTAAAAGCCATAGTCTTATGTTGATCTTTCTGGGGTGACCATATATCCTGGTTTACCTGAAAGAGTCTTGGGTTTATGCTTGTTTTTCTCACATCCTATTAACTTTACTTTTTACCCCAGATTTTCAATTTTATTTAAAGTTTTCTTATCAGTATTTGCATTAAGTAAGCCACTATGGCTTAACGGACCTCCTTCCAGCTTCTTCCATGGTCTCATCTAGCAGTGTATGAAACACATATTCAGTGAACAGTGCTCTTTTTTTTTTCAGATGGAGTCTGTCTATGTCACGCAGGCTGGAGTGCAGTGGCACAATCTTGGCTCACTGCCACCTCTGCCTCCCAGGTTCAAGTGATTCTCCTGCCTCAGCCTCCTGAGTATCTGGGACTACAGGCGTTCACCACCATGCCCAGCTAATTTTTGTATTTTTAGTAGAGACAGGGTTTCACCATGTTGACTAGGCTGGTCTTGTACTCCTGACCCCAGGTGATTTGCCTGCCTCAGCTTCCCAAAGTGCTGGGAATACAAGCACGAGCCACTGTGCCCAGCCAAATTCTGACTTAATTATGGTTAAATGCAAAAGATGGCTAATGATAACTTGTCTTTTTTCTTGATTCTGTTCAGATGAAACCTAGCTAGCAGCAGCCTTTCAAGAATTATATGCGGGGTGCTGACTGTTAAAGCTAAGAGCTCAAGCACAAGTAGTCAGAGATAGCTAACTCTTCTGATCTTAGGTGGTAGCAGAAAAATTTCTGAGGCTTTTCCCCCTGCTGGCGACTTGGTGAACCACCACTCATGCCCTCCCGTTGTCGTGTGGTGGGTGGCCTGTGAGATGCATGGAACCTCCTCAGAGTCAGTAGAAAATGGGAGAAATTGTAGCTTAATGTCATACAAATTATGTTTAGGAAATAGAGGCTAAGTAATTTTGCATAGAGTATAGTGTAACCTAATTGTTTTATTAAAGCAGTTTTGTTATTATTTGTATATGTGAAGCTGTATTTATTTTATTATATGGTAATGCCTTTTGAATTTTACAATAAACCCTTTTAGCAGTTAGCTCAAAACAAAACCCACGTGTTTAATTGTCTCAAGAAAGCTGATAATGAATATGCAACGTGCAGAAAATATTTGTCAATATTTACCATGCACCATGCAGGCAAGTAGAGAGATCACTATCCCTTTGAAAACCAGAAGGTACAAATATGGTGAAGCAGCTTTGGCATCTGTTTCCAAAGTTAATAATTTAAGAAGAATATGCCTTAAAATGACTTCAACACGGCAGCTGCAGGAGGCCTATGTACATGTCATTGTGAAGCACACCTTCCCATTAATATCAAATAACTCATAAATTAATTTTGCTCATTTTCAATTCCAAGTTTTCTTGTACTTGTAAGTAAACTGGTAATAATTAATGAGTGATTTCCCTTTGCAAACCTTCAAATAATGTTTTTTATAATAGTGTCCTTAAAGGTCTCAATTCGAAAATGTATTAATTCTGAAATGTTTCAATTTTGTTTTTTATCTAATTCAAAGAATCAAAATAAAATATGTGAAAATTTATTTCCTAGTCAAAAAGTGAAACATCTGACGTTGTTAATGCCACTGTAAATTTAGTTGAAAAGCTCAACATTGAAGGTAAACTGCTGTTTTTGTTGTAAGAATATGAATACAAATGTTAATAGAGCACAGCATTGTGTTAAAAATGTTCTTACCAAGTTAACAAGCTATTTAGCAGAAATGTATTTGGAATTGGTTGTAATGTGCTCAAAATTTGTGACTGCATTCAAACAAGCTGCAGTATTCTATCAAAACAGAAACTAAAATTGTCAAAACGTATAAATATAAATATATATACACACACACACACACACACACACACAGAGATTATATAAGTAACTGATCTACAAAACTTTTCTGACAGAAGCTGATATTGAACACTACCATGCAAGGAAACATTTCAGAATGACTATATGTATATTCCTGTCTGTGTTGCATGTCATCAGTTGGATTTTGGGAATGCCTGAGCCTTTGAAAAACCACTTTGTAAAGCAACCCAAATTTAGACTGCATTATGTTCAAGACCAGTTGGAAATTTTTAATCAATTACTGAATGAATGTAGCATGAAAATTCAGCTTTTGAAGCTTTTAGCAAGTTACAATTATGTAAAATAAGGCTTGCAAAGGAAGAAGCTCAAATTTCTCCCTACGAAAGCCAAGAAGGAGTTGAACAAATCAAAAGATGAAAGCAGATATGGTTTAATTATCTATTTTGACAATTGTGCTTCAGAAAAATCTTGACTTTGATGTATTTTGACTTCTAATTTTATTTGGATAAATTTTTATTCTCTACAAAAATGGAGAAAAATTGTGAAAGTCTATGATTTTGCAGTATGTAGATTTGGTGAAATGTTGAAACAATCACAGATATAGACAACTTGAAAGTTTTATCTTGTAAGAAATTATTGAGCAAATGTGCTTTGAATGAAGGTAGAAAGACAGCACCTATGATGATATTGGCCTGAAATATTTACGTATTTTAATATAAAAAATGAGAAGATTCTTCATTTAGCAGAACTTACAGGTTCATCAGTATCTAGAGAAGAAATGTGTTCTCAGTTAAAAACATTACAGTCTATAGTGAAGCATCAATTAAAGTTGTCCACAATTTCAAATATATTAACCATAAAATGAAGTTTTGAGAAAGATTGCAGTTTTATGAAAATAATAACTGTTTAAATAAAAAACAAAGAAACACATGTTCCTGAAAAATGTCCACATCCCAATGCTAGAAACAATAATATCTAAATAACCAATTAAGGTATGTGAATACATATCAAGAATAATTGTCTGTACCATTAAAAATGTTCAGATAATCAATTTTTTTTTTTGCTGTTGAGACAGAGTGTCACTCTGTTGCCCAGGCTGGAATGCAGTGGCATGATCTTGGCTCGCTGCAACCTCCACCTCCTGGGTTCAAGCAATTCTCCTGTCTCAGCCTCCCGAGTAGCTGGGACTACAGGCGCCCACCACCATACCTGGCAAATTTTTTTTGTATTTTTAGCAGAGACAGGGTTTCACCATGTCTGGTCACATGAGACCAGGCTGGTCTCAAATTCTCCTGACCTCAAATGATGCACCTGCCTCAGCCTCCCAAAGTGCTAGGATGATAGGCGTTAGCCACCGTGCCTGGCCAATATTTTTTTAAAGTTTCTTGAATGTTCATAACTTTGTATCACTATCACTTTAAGATATTTCAGGAAGTTTTTATTTTGAAAATAAATTTTGGATAGAATTATCTTATAGGTCCACCAATATAATAAGACCAAATTCAGGTCAATAAACACATTTTTTTTTTTTGAGACCAAGTCTCGCTCTGTCACCCAGGCTGGAGTGCAGTGGCGTGATCTCAGCTCACTGCAACCTCTGCCTCCCTGGTTCAAGCAATTCTCCAAGCCTCAGCCTCCTGAGTAGCTGGGATTACAGGCACGCACCACCACTCCCAGCTAAATTTTTGTAGTTTTAGTAGAGACGGGATTTCACCATGTTGGCCAGGATGATCTCGATCTCCTGACCTCGTGATCCGCCCGCCTCAGCCACCCTAAGTACTGGGATTACGGGCGTAAGCCACCACACCCGTCCAATAAACGCATATTTTAAAAATGATACAACCTCGTGATCCGTCTGCCTCGGCTGCCCAAAGTACTGGGATTACGGGCGTGAGCCACCGTGCCTGGCCAATAAACATATATTTTAAAAATGATACAATATGACTTATTTTTGGAACCCATTTTCTTTCTAAAAAATATCCCATTCTGAACATTTGGTGATGTGGCCACCCCATCTGCACGATCTGGCCCCTTTACTTGCTGTCCCTGTGTCCTTGGTTCACTCTGCTCAGGCCACACTCTTCTTCTCGTGGTTCCACAGATGCTCCAGGTGCTTTTCCTGCTGGCCTTTCCACCTGAATCATGTGACCCCAGATATTTGCTTTCTTTCCCCACCTCCTATATAAGTCCTTGCTCAAGCGTTCTCTTCTCAGTGTGTCCTTCCCTGATCAGTATATTTATAATTGCTGTCTCTCCCCACTTCCCATCCTCTATGCAGAATATTACTTTTACATACCAATTTCTTTATTATTTGTTTCACACCACCAGAATGTAAGCTCCAGGGCTTACAGTCTGTATTTGATTGTTTTGCTTTTTGACTGCTACATCCTCAGCCCTGGCACATGACAGGCCCTCAATACATATTTGTTCAATAAATAAATGAATTGCCAGTCAACCATCTTTTAGATTCACATGTTATTTCTTTTCATATGTCAAGTTTAATAACATTATAGTCTCCCCCTAGGCACCATCCTGTTTAGTTAAAGGGGCTTAGCTCTGACCCATTTTATTTGTTTTATGGTTCTTATCTAAGGAGGATCAACTTCTCTATTTCAGTGGTTTTTAGGCAAGGAGGGGCTGCTAGTGTTTGTTCACATGCCAACTGCTCTGTTTAGAATTTGGCTTTTCTTTGTGGGATGGCTGGTAATTCCTCTGGCTTGTGAAAGAAAAGCTCATAGATATGCCACTTGTCAATCCCCTTTAAAAGCTACAAACATCTATTAACTGTGGGTATCATTAAGCTTCAACATTCTGATAACAAAAATTTATTCTTTGCTCTTCTCTTGTCACTTACATATCTTAGGCGCAGCTCGTGTATACTACCAATATCCAGGAGCTCAATGTCTACAGGTATTTTTTTTTCTATTAAATGCTTTTAAAAATTAAAGTTAGTAGATAATTGTTATCAATCTTTGTTTGGGTGATAATTTGCTTTGCAAGTGTTTATTATTAGAACTCGTATATCATCCTCCTCTTTCCATAGTCTTTGAGCATAGGTAGAATTCTGTGAAGCTGACTTGACAACTCCTCAAGGTGCCTGGCTTCTGGAGGGGTTGTCTAGGCTAGTGGGCCCTGCTATGTCCATTACCACCTAAAGAAGTGTAAATACTCCCAGAGTTACCACAGATGTTTTGTCCACGCTGTTCCAGATGTTATGCTTCAGTTTCCTGAAAGATAAAACACACCTGAAGAAACTTCAGCAAGATTCTAGCAATGTCAGAGCTAGGATGAGGGTTAAACTAAGACAATGGGTCTCCATGGCCAACTGATGAGTGTTTACTTTTTCTTTCCATATTTGCTCAAAATTTGTATAATGGGTAGAAGGATTTCCTTTTATGAGAAGTTCCATATTAAAACAGATACACTTACTAAATCATTTCTCCTGGCTAAAGCAGAATTGGCAGTCTGAAAAAATAAAAAGATTAATTTACTTATTCTGTCCTTAGTTATAGCTTGCAATTTTTAACATCAGACAACTTTCTGGAAAATAAATTAAAGGGCATAAAATATAGATAGTAAAGATTCATGCTTGGGAAACAGTGCTAGACCACACCTTATTTGGTTTCCAGATTGCAGTCAATAGTGCACACATGCAAGGCAAAAATAAGGCAAGAAATGTGCTACAAGAAGTTTTCTTAAAACTTCTCTCTTAAGGATGCTTTTTACTTTGGTGAAGGTAAGGTCAATTTATTGATACATATTGCCAGTTTATTCTAGTTCCAAGGATGTTGCCAGGTGAGAATTCCTCCTAGTCCCTCCCCAGTCCCTGAAGCCCTAATGAAAAATAAAAACAAAGCAAAACAATAACAAAAAGTGGCTGGCACACAATAGGTCCTCAGTAAATATTTGGTTTCTTAAATCTAGGAAACCAAGACTCCAATAGAAATGCGAGTGAATGCATGAACATATAACATGAAAACTAGCCCAACCAACAGCCTGTATATCTGGCACTGTGTTTAACTGATGGTGTACCAATACTAACTTACTGACACCCTCTTCCTCATAGTATGGGCCTCTCTGGCCTATTTCCCATGATTTCCTGCTTCTCTTGCTCTATATTCCAGGGGAGCTGATGCCTTGGGTTTTCCAGGCTCCAGGATCAGTTGGTCCTCACTCTTCAACCAATGGGAGGCACTGTGGAAAGACTGCAGGGTAAAAAGCAGCGAAATCCAGGGCATTTCCCCCCCAAGTCGCACTATTTCCACAGGATCTCTGTCAGCAGCTTTATCTTCTTTATGACTTCAGCTGGAGCACAACAGGTCTGCTGTGGTTTCAGCTTCTACCTGTTGACTTGGGCCCCTAGCTCTGGTAACTTTTCCTCTTTTCTTTTTCCCTTTGGCTTAGGGGTAGTAGTGACTTCTGTGTTACTCAGTGTCTTCTGTTTTGCTTCTTAGCTCTCCCCTCACCTGTGTAATCAAGTTTCTGGACTAAACTCTGTGTACTCATGTGGCTTGTGTTTTCCTGACTGGCCTTTGATGTACTTCCCATTACTGAATGATACTTGCTGTGTAGGCAGGCCTCTGTGGGAGAGTGACATAAAATCCAGGTGACCTAGTAAATATGTAATAGATAGATGCACATCCCTGAGACTGGTATCACTCTGAGCTGGCAAGGCTAGCATATAAATAGAATATTAGACACACAAACTAGATTCCTGCATTCTGTTTCTACTATTTACTCTGGCTTGCTTAAATGAACTAAATATTGCTTTTAACATACCTTCAAAGTATTTTCAATACTAGCTCTGAATATAACAATGGAATAACATTTCTAGTATAGTTATGTATCAATAGCAACATGAGCAATAATTTAGAAATGTATCTTTTATATGAACAGAAATAATTCTGGTAATAATGGAGAGGAACAAGTCATAAAAATATAACAGAGAAGTAAGTAGGGGAAAAAAACCCAGCACAATGAAGCCCCTTGTTTAAGTCTGGATTCTTTTAGATGCATCTCTTGTGATATATGTTACTGAAATCTCTGAGCAATGAAGTAAGTTGCTGCTGATGACATAGCCAAGCATCTTTACTATCTTCAAAAGGTCAGGGAGCAAATCAAAGGTTCTTCTCTTTTCAGGAACATTTCCTGCAGTGGGCACTTTAATTTGTAATCATTAACTCTTCAAGGTCTCTCATTTCTTATGTAGAATTTGATACTGTTGACTCAATAACTGTTGTAGTATTATAACAATGATCTATTTCCCTTTCTACACTGCACTAGGACTCTAGTTAAAAACCAGTGGGAATTCTTTGAATAAGCACAAATTTTTGCCCCAACTGTGAGATTGGAAGGTTTTTTAGGAATATACAAGCCCTGCTAAGAAACTGCATTTATTCTGCATTTGGGCATAGGGCAGCAGAATGTGTTCACAGTCCTGCTGCCTTTTGTATTCCCAAGGCATTTGCCTGTGGCAGCAGCTACGAAAGGATTATGACTGATCGAGCTGTGAGAAAAAGCTCCAGTGTACCTTCTTGGAAACGTCGACGATGGAGTGAATCAATTTCTTGCATACTTGACCGTTTTTGCTCTCAGATTAAAACAAAAAATCTTGCATCTAGTAGAGGGCCATGTAGTACCTAAAAGATAAATCTTTTATCTTAAGAGATATCCATTTTCCTCTTATATTTTCCTTGTTGTTAAGTGATCAAAAATAAGTGGACATGAGACATGTCGTATCCAAAAGATAGTCTTTTCTTCTTAAGAGAGAAAAGTATCCACTTTTCTTCTGCTTTTTTTCTGGCTGATAACTACATAAAGATAAGTAGTAACTGTATGTTTTCATTTTTGAAAATATATTAAGTGAAAGACAGAACATTTACTTGTATTTATGACTTTGCATCTTTGCAGATGAGAGAGAGAAAAGGCTTGAGTAGTCGTGAGACAGAGGGTTTTGGTTTGGTGGGTTATTAGCTAAGCTCTGTTGATTAATGTTGATTACAAACATGATTCCACAGTCAGTTACCTTTTTATACCTCTTGGCCCAGTGATTTCACTTCTTAAAATTTACTCTATGTAAATGATCAAACATGGGTGCAAATATTTGTTTGGCAGTATTGATTATAATAATGAAAGAAAACAATCTAGGTGTCCAGCAATAAATTATTGGTTTGATAAATTATATAATACATTATATATTTGAAAATATATAGCCTTTAAACATTATTTTGGCAGATAATTCATGACACACAGCACAAACTTTGCAGTTTGCAGGCCCAAGCTCTTTGTTACTTGCCAACTGTATTATGTACAGAAAAGTTTTTAACTTCTCTAAGCCCCAGTTTTTCATTTGGCGGTGACAATACCTAGGTTATTATAAAAGATTTAAAGAGAACCTGTGTGAAGCTCTGTATAGAGTGTCAGGCATATTGCAGACAGTCAATAAATGCTATCTATTATGGTTGCAGAAGATAGAAAAATGTTTGCATAAGAGTAGGAAAAATGTATAATTTTAGTTTTCTAAAATTACACACAATCATAGTTAAGTGTAATGGTATTAGCCAAAATGTCCAGAGTAATTGCCTCCTGAAAAGGGGATTATATGTGTTTAAAATTTTTTCTTTATATTTCTCTGCAGTTTTCAAATTTTCTACACTTAACATGTATTAATTTTATATTTTAAAACAATTTTAAATAGAAAGCTCTACACTGTGACCGTATTTATGTACTTTACTGAAGGTTGTTTGTAGAAGCATTGTGTGTGTGTGTGTGTGTGTGTACAATAACTGAGATATACAGGTGAATTGCACTACTGATGTCTCATCTGACACCTCCACCACTTCATCTGTTGGCCATGTGTGTTAGCTATTTTCCTAGTATAGAAGACCTGTGTTTTGTTTTGTTTTAAAAATATAACTTAAGATACAAAACTATTTCATAAACTCATGTGCATAAAAAGTCAAAGAATTTGGAAATGTATACATAGGGTGAAAATTGAGACCACTCCGCTTAGAGTCTTTCCTTTCACCAACTCATTACCAGCTCTATGGGTAACTGCTGTCAGGTTCTTCTCCTTACAGACTCATGTGTGTGCATATTCACACTTATGTACATGGGCTTACAAATTTATATAAATGGAAGTATTTTTTTTTCTTTTTTTAATTTGAGATACGGTCTCTCTCTATTGCCCAGGATGGAGTACAGTGGTGTTATCTCGGCTCCCTGCAGCCTTGACCTCCTGGGCTCAAGTTATTTTCTCATCTCAGCCTCCCAAGTAGCTGGGACCACAGGCAGGTGCCATCACACCCAGCTAATTTTTAAAATTTTCATAGAGATGGAGTCTCCCTATGTTTCCCAGGCTGGTCTTGAACTCCTGGGCTCAAGCAGTCCTCCTACCTCAGCCTCCTGAAGTGCTAGGATTACAGGCATGAGTGACTGCATCAGGCTGGAAGTATAATTTTCGTATTGTTCTGGGCTTTTCTTTTTTACATTAACAATGTATGTTGGAAGTCTTTTTTAGTTCACATAAATCTATGTCTGCTTAGCAGTTGCATGTTATTCTATAGCATGGATGAACCATAATTTATTTTACTTTAGCTCCATTGGTTTATTTCCAATTTGCTCATAGAAACTGTACCCTAATAAACGTCCTTGCACATATATTTATATATGTATGTCCAATTTTTCTGTAGGATAGATTCTTAGTAGCAAAATTGCTGAATCAAGTGGTATATGTGTCTGAAATGTTGATAGATACTGCCTTGCAAAAGTGTTTATAAATTTACATAACCACCTATGGTATATATAAATGTGTATGTGTATATATATATATATAAAATTCATATTTTGCCAACACTGCATATTATCCCTCTTTTAAAATTTCAACTAATAGGTAAATATTGGTATCTCATTGCTTTAAATTGCAAATTTAAAGATTAATGAGGTTGAGGGTATTTTTATATAGTAATAAACATTTGAGTTTCCTTTTCTGAAACCTGCTTTTTAAAAGAATCCTTAGCTCAGGTTTATATTTTTCTAAATTATTTATAGATTTCTTTAAAATCTTGAATATTATATTTTAAATATTTATTTATATTTAAGTTTTGTGAACTCAGCTGTATCAATATTTTTTTCATTTTTGACATCACTTCAGAATTTTATGTCCATCTTAGGAAAACCTTCATTACCCCAAATTGTAAAGTATATTCTTCATTTTTCTATTATCTTTACACTTAAAAATATTTATATCTATCTTTAATTTGTTTCAAGTTTATTCATGTATGTGGTGTGTTGGGGATCCATATTTATTTTGTCCCAAATAGGTTGTTATTCTTTGAGTCAAATAGTCTGTTTTGGATGATTTGAAATGCCACGTTGATCAAATAGGAAGTTCTTTTAGGTGCAGGAGCCTGTTTCTGGGTTTTCTAATCTACTCCTTTGACCTATTTGTTTTTTCTTTTTCTTCTTCCTTTCCTTTCTTCTCCTTTTTTTTTTTTTTTTTTTTTTTTGACAGGGTCTCATTCTGCTTCTGTTGTCCAGGCTGGCATGCGGTAGTGTGATCACAACTCACTGCAGCCTTGGCCTCCTGGGCCAAAGTGATCCTCCTGCCCCAGCCTCCTGAGTAGCTGAGACGACAGGTGTGTGCCACCACATCTGGCTGATTTTTAAATTTTTGTAGAGACAGGGTCTCCCTATGTTGCCCAGGCTGGTCTTAAACTCCTGGGCTCAAGCAGCCCTCCTGCCTCAGCTTCCCAAAGGGATCACAGGTATGAACGATCGCACCCAGCCCTATCTTTTTTTTTTTTACCAACATCATACAAATTTAATTATTGTTACTCTACAAGACACCACATCTATCAAGACAAATCTTCCCTCCTGTTTTTTTTTCTTTAAAACTTTTAATTTTTATAGAGACCAGGTATCTCTCATGTTTCCCAGGTTGTTCTCAAACTCCAGGTCCCAAGTGATTCTCTTACCTGGACCTCCCAAAGTGCTGGGACCACAGATGTGAGACACCACACACCCCTCCTATTTTTTTTTTTCAAAATTGTCTTGAGTGTTCTATCCCATAAATGTTAACATCACCTTATTAATTAGCTTGAATAATTATATCAGAATGTTTATTTGAATTACATTGAATTTACAATTTAATTAGGGGAAACTGATGTAATATTTATCTTCATTTATGTAGGCCTTCTTTTCTAAAAATAAATTTTGTGCATATTTAAGGTGTACAATATTATGTTATGGGATATGAATAGTTAGTAAAATGGTTACTATAGTGAGGCAAATTAACATATTTATTATCTCACACAGTTACACATTTTTGTTTGTTTGTTTTTGTGGCAAGAACAGCCAAAATTTACTCATTCAGCAGGAATCCTAAATATGATACAATTTCATTACCGATAGTTCTTATGTTGTACATTAGATCTCTAGGCTTGTTCATCTTTCATATCTGCTACTTCATATTCTCTAACCTACATGTCCCCATTTTCACCCCCTTTCCTGCCCCTCATCACCAATGTATCTACATATTTGACCTTTTTAAGTAACAAAAAATATTCTGCCTCTAAGTGAGATCATGCAATATTTTTCTTTCTTATTTAACTTGGTATAATGTCCTTCCAGTTCATCAATGCTGTGACAAATAGCAGAATCTCCTTTTTTTAAGGCTGACTAATATTCTGTTGTGTATGTGTGCATATTTCACAATTTCTTTATTCCATTGGTGTCCATCCATTGATGAACACTTAAGTTGTTTCCACCTCTTGGCTATTGTGAATTGTGAATATTGTGGCAATGAACATACGAGTGCAGATATCTTTACGAAGTGGTAATTTCATTTATTTTGTGTCTGCCCAGAAGAAGGATTCCTGTGTCATGTGGTATTTCTATTTTTAATTTCTTTAGAAACCTCCATATTATTTTCTGTAATGGCTGTAACAATCTACATTCCCACCAACAGTGTGTAAAGGGTTCTTTTTTCTCCATACCCTGGCCAACATTTGCCATCTTTTGACTTTTTGAGAATAGCCATCTGTTTGTGAGTGATATCTCGTAATAGTTTGATTGCATTTCCCTGATGATTAATGGTGTTGAATACCTTTTCATATACCTTTTGGCCATTTTTATTTCTTCTTTGGAAAAATATCTATTCAGGTCCTTTGCTCATTGTTTAATTGGATATGTGGATCTTCCTTTATGTCTGCCAACGGTTTTTCTTCATAGAATTCTTACACATTTCTTGTTAAACATATTATTTGATATTTTACAACTTTTGTTAGAATTGTGAACAGGTTCTTTTTTTCGCATTGGATTTTCAAACTGCTTATTGATGATTAATAGGAAAGAGACTGTTTCATTTCATTCTTGTATCTAATCACCACCCTGATCTTTTTTATTCATTCCAATGGTTGTTCAGTCATTTATCTCACATTTTCCTGGGAAATTATTATACCATCTATTTTAAAAGAAAGAATGAGGATGTGCTGCCTTTTTTTCAAATATATAATTCTCTTATTGTACTTTTAAATGCGTTTGATAATGTATTCTAGAATAATGTTGAAGATTGCCAATGATAATAGGATCTATGTCCAGCTTATCTCTTAATTAGAAATCTGCTTAATAATTATGAGGCTTGCTATAGATTTCTTATGGAAACAATTTTATCAGTTTATAGACTTTTTCTTATTTTTCTTGATATTCAACAACAGGAATGGTGGTTAAATGTCTTCCACTGCTTTTTCAGCACATATCATTGTGTTTATAAAGCTTTTCTCCTATTTGTTAACGAATTATATTAATCTTTTTCCTAATTTTGAATTTCAAACTATTTTTGGATGACCAGTATAAACGCCACCTAGCCATGACTTGTTAAAATTTTTTATGTTTTTTTAAAAAAAAATTTCAGCTAATTTTATTTAACCTTCTCTCTTCACACATGCACATCGTTTTTTCTTTGATTTTAAAAAGTTTCTGTGCTATTTATAGAATGAATTAGGTAATGTTCCATATTTTTCTATGTATTTGGGAATTTTATACAATGATCCCCCAAAAACTGTGAGTTTTTGTTTTATTTCTTGTTTTCTGTTTCACTAATTTATGCATTTATTCCTTCTGTTCAATTATTTTAGATTTTTCTGAGACTCTTGGAAGTTTTGTTTATTTCTGATCCTTCTCATTTTTTAATATCACACTTAAGTCTGTTTATATATTTTCTTCTCAATAACATTTAGCTTTCAACTCCCAAAGGCATGTGTGTGTGTGTGTGTGTGTGTGCGTGTGTGTGAGTGTGTGTGTGTGTTTTCATTGCTATTTCTAACTGGTTTGAAAATTCAGTTTAATTTTTTTATCCCAAGAATTATTTAGAAGTGCTTTGTTTTTTCTTAAGTGGATAGTTTTTATGATTAATTTGTACTTCCATTCACTCCAATCTAAGAATATGGTCTATATGATGTACTTTAAAAAATTTATTGAGCTTTACTTTGTGTCCTCATACATAGTTAATTTTACTAACGCTTATGCAGCTACTTGAATAGAATCTGTATTCTGTTTATTGGGTCCAAAGTTTTATTTATTTATAATTTACTTACAATTATATGAATATGAAATCATCATCATATATATTATCTAAACTTTCTGCACCAGAGATTTGCAAACTTCTTCTGTAAAGAGGCAGATAGTAAGTTTGTTAGGCTTTTGTGGACTATAAAGTCTTTGTAGCAACTACCCAACTGTGCAGAAAAGCAGCTATAGACAGTAGATAAATGAATGGATATGGCCAGATTTGATCCAAGGACCTTAGTTTGTTGATGCCTGCTCTATATTCTAGTTTATTTTTATTTTTTGACAAAAACTGACAGGAGATATAATACTTTTTGTAACTTAGATGACCAGGGAGAAATAGAGAAAAAAGGCAGAGAGGACTTGTTTAGATTTTTGGTCTAGTACATATTAATATATTTTTAAAATACCCCCATCTCTAATTTTAGCTTCATATCCAAGGGATTCATTATTACAGTTGCATTTCCAGTACTTTATGTGTGGCTTAACATTATTTGAGTTTCGATTTGTTCATATGACTTTTTTGTTTTCCCTCTATAGCGAAGCCCAAGAGCCGAAGAAATCACCACCACCTTCTAAAACGTCAGCAGCTGCTCAGTTGGATGAGCTCATGGCTCACCTGACTGAGATGCAGGCCAAGGTGAGTGCAGTCCAGATGATAAACAGGGCCCATGCGGTCACCAGTTTATCTTTGTGGAACTCAGCTCTCCATTCTCCCACTTAGGAATTTTCCTAAGTTGTTATTGCTTTTTCCAGACTAAATTTAATTCCATGAATTAACCCATCTTTGTACTATGTGTTATTTGGACACAAAAATTAATATATAATACAGACTTTGATCTCAAGGAGCTGGAGTGTGCTTGGCAAAATGAGGCATAAGTTTCTTAACATTTATAGAATAAAAGCCAGGTGGTTTGCAAACATATGTGGAGCAAACATTATGTATATAGAGAGATTTTGGAGATTTAATCAGAGTTGAAACTTGGGATGGACTCTGAAGAACTGGCAGAGTTTGGACATAAAGAGATGGGAAGAAAGGTGGTTTTAGTTGCAGTGAGTCCTGAGGGCTTGATGATATGGAAGGATTTTTCATTTGTTTGTTTGTTTGTTTTGAGACGGAGTCATGCTCTGTTGCCCAGGCTAGAGTGTAGTGGCGCTATCTTGGCTTACTGCAACCTCCGCCTCCCGGGTTCAAGCGATCCTCCTGCCTCAGCCTTCCGAGTAGCTGGGATTACAGGTGCCCACCACTGCGCACGGCTCATTTTTGTTGTATTTTTAGTAGAGACGGGGTTTCACCATCTTGGCCAGGCTGGTCTCGAACTCCTGACTTCGTGATCCACCTGCCTCGGCCTCCCAAAGTGCTGGGATTACAGTCGTGAGCCACTGTACCCGGCCAAAAGGACTGTTAAAGAGACCTGACTAAGCAGGACAGAGGAGACCAGTGAGCAAGCTGAGACACAGCAAGGGAGATCAAAGTATGGCTCTGACAGTAGGAAGGATGAGAAGTCCCAAGCCCATATTGAGATAAAATCTACCTCTTTGTTCTAGCCTCTAGAACACCTCTAAAGTGGTGAGCTCACATAGTCTGGCATGGAATGGAAATCTCAGATAAATGGGCTTGAAGATTTATTAAAGGAAATATAATCCAGAATCCTTAAGGCAGAGGATCCAACCATTTTAAATCTGGTTGGAGGATTTGATATATACTCATGAAGTGACTATGAAATAATTTCAAAGCAGTATATAAAAATGTATATAATTGGAGAGGGCAGGGACCTTATCTTTAGAGCTCACCTTGGGACTCCAAATGCTCAGCACAGGGCCTGATACATCGTGAGCAACACATATTTATTAGAGAGATGAATAAATAAACATCACAAACAAGTTTTCCTTAATGACTAACATCCTTTGACGGGCCAGCGTCTACAATAAAGCTGGGTAGATTGGCTCATTATGCTGTATATCTGAAAATACTAGAAAAAAATGTACATTAGATTTAATTGTGTTGCGTTTCTAATTGATTTAGCATGTGTATTGGTTTATTTAAATTTTTAATTTACAACACCATCTTTTTTTTTTTTTTGAGACAGATTCTTACTCGGTTACCCAGCCTGGAGTGCAGTGGCGTGATCTCAGCTCACTGCAACCTCCACCTCCTGGGTTCAAGCGATTCTAGTACCTCAGCCTCCTGAGTAGCTGTGATTACAGGCGTGCACCACCATGCCCAGCTAATTTTTGTATTTTTAGTGGAGATGAGGTTTTGCTATGTTGCCCAGGCTGTTCTCAAACTTCTAAGCTCAGGTGACCTGTCTGCCTCAGCCTCTCAAAGTACTAGGATTACAGGCATGAACCACTGTGCCCGGCCCCATTTATCTTTTGAATAAGCTGGACCTTCACATTGTACACAAATCAAAAGTGCAAAAAGCTTGCACTGAACTGTTTCCTTCTCAGCTCTGCATGCTAGCCATCCAGTTCTGCCCCACTGGAGATAGGCAGAATTTCCTGTCTTTTCTATATCTGTTCAGAAGTATTCTGGAAGATACCAGTGAAGAGATAGAGATGTAGGTGTAGATGTAGTTATATTGTATTTTTACTTATTTTTCATAATTAATGTCAGTCACCCTTTCAGACCTTTCAGACACTAACCTTCTGAACACTAACCTCTTGAATATTAACTAATATATATTAGAGGAGGAAGGATGTCTGTCAGATGATCAAAATGTCTCGAAGGAAAATAAGCATTTTGATTGGTGACAATGTGATGTTATAATAGGCAGTAAAAGTAGCATAAGTAGAGGTCTGTTAAGAGACAGTAACAGATCACATTCAGGAGATGAAGAGCCCAGCTGTCCTGAACAACGGAGGCTTTTTACAACATAGTATTAATAAAAGATGAAATTGGGAAAGATAAAAAGGGAGGACAGTGGATGGGAGGCTTTGAATGTCTGTCTGATGAGTGAAGACTTGATGTGGCGGCAATGGAGAGCCATTGTAGTTTTCTGATGAGTGAAGTATTCAATAGATAGATGGTAGCAGTTGCCCAGCTGGAAAGGAGTAGAGAGAGCCAGAATCAGGTTATGAGATTATAAAGGGTCAGTTAGCCTTTTTTTTTTTTTTAATTTGAGGATCCTTCTTTGAATGGTTTATAATAATTTTGGGCTTTTGCTTAAATAATTCCAATCCATCAAGTCTTATCTGACCACTTCTCACCACCTTCTCCTATAACACTGATCTAAGTCATTATCTGATAATCTCCCTGTATTCACTCTTGCTTGTCAACACTTAATTCTCCACTCAGCTACCACAGGGATCCTCCAGATTCCTTCACTCCTGTGCTTGAAATCCTGCAATGGCTCCCATCACCTTGGAATAAAACCCAAACGTTTACCGGGAGGTTCCTATGTGATCTTTGCCTCTCTCTCCATCACCTTCTCCTGCCGTGTTCAATCTCACTCCGTCTGCTCTAGCCCCACTGACCTCTTTGACTTTTCTTCTAATGTGCCAAGTTGTTTTATTCCTCAGGGCCTTCCCTCCCCCAGAATGCTTTTCCCATAAATGTCAATATTTCTGAGTCCCAAGTATCTACTCAAATATTACTTCCTTAGAGGGGCCTTCTTTGATTATTACCTCCATCTAAATGAATTCTTCTCACCATCTTGCTGTGTCCCTTCTGTCTCTCTCTGTAACTTATCTCTGTCTGACATTACAACATATATTTATTTGTTTAGTTATTTATTCTCCGCAGAATGCAATTCCATGAGGCCAGACACTTGGTCTGTCTTATCCTTGCTTTAATCCAAGTGCTTAGAGCAGTGATTGGCACAAACCAGGTATTCAACAAATATTGCCAAATAAATTAGTAAAAGAGAGATGTGACTAACTTTTGAACTAGGGTCATCCTAAGATCTTCAAAGGGTATCATCTTCATGTACTAAATTTCCTACATTAAGAAAAGATTTACAAATATAAAATTAGTCAGATTTCATTTGGCCTGAGGAGTTTAGGATGAAAGGGAGAAGAAAAGATTTTTATTGGTGTTGAAATTTTAGATTCTTCCAATGTCTTTCAGGAAGGTTGGGGAAAGGCTAAGAGATCAGTCAGTAGAGGTGAATTTATAGAGTCATTAGAAGATGCCAGTGAGAATAAAAATACATGAGGCTGATTCTGTTCTTGGTTCTTCCCTTGGGCCAGGTTGCAGTGAGAGCAGATGCTGGCAGGAAGCACTTACCAGACAAGCAGGATCACAAGGCCTCCCTGGACTCAATGCTTGGGGGTCTGGAGCAGGAATTGCAGGACCTTGGCATTGCCACAGTGCCCAAGGGCCATTGTGCATCCTGCCAGAAACCGATTGCTGGGAAGGTGAGATAGGCTGAAATTTTGGTCCTACAGCCTTCTTTGTCTCTCTCTGTCTCATCAAGGTTTGCTCTTTCCCCTTATATTTTAAGATATTTTAGTTAGCATTAATAATTACTAATCACTTACAGTGCTCTGGGCACTGAGCTAAGTGCTTTACAAGTATTTCCTTATTTAATGGTCACATCAGCCCTTCAAGAAGAATGATTGCTCCCTTTGTAAAGATGAGGAAACTGAGGACCCAGAGACATTAATGGACATATACAAGGCCTAATAAGAGGTAGAGGTAAGATCTGAAACCAGGAGACTCTCTCCCGAGTTTGAGTTCTTAACCATTTTTCTGTACTGCCTTTACTGAGATGACCTTCCTCACTGCTCCTTTTGTTCAAACATTCCCAGTCTAAATTGATTGATTACAATTTTCAGCTGAACTCAGCTCCAAGTCACAGCTGCAAACTCCTGTTCTGCATCGTCCTTCACCAAAGCTATGATAAAAGGCTTTGAGACCTGACTGTATGGGGCATGGAATAAAGTGTTCAAACTAGAGGAATAAAAACTGTCATTTGGCCTTTTCCTCTTCCAGGGGTCCCTTCCACACTAAGGCTACAGTTACAACTTCTCTGTCATCAATGTGCTATATGTTGTTTCTGCCACTCCCTGTGGCAGTGGAGTGGTTGCGAACATTTACAGGCTTTCATCACAGTGATCAGTCCCGGAAGTGGGCATCCTTTTATTATCAATCCATAAAGCACAGACAACAGATGGCCTTAGGTGGAACCTAGGTCTAGGCCTCAGTGTTGTATAATTCCAGGGGGTGTTGTCTACAAGGGATGCAATGTGAAGAGTGCTCCCTAGAGTTGTGCAACCTATAGGCTGTAGAGCACTCAACTGGCCTCCTGTGTCAGGCTTTATTTCACACCACAGGTGATCCATGCTCTAGGGCAATCATGGCATCCTGAGCATTTTGTCTGTACTCATTGCAAAGAAGAGATTGGCTCCAGTCCCTTCTTTGAGCGGAGTGGCTTGGCCTACTGCCCCAACGACTACCACCAACTTTTTTCTCCACGCTGTGCTTACTGCGCTGCTCCCATCCTGGATGTAAGTAAATCCCCACTCCTCTCCAGCTTTCAATCACTCACTTAGAACCAGAGTCATGCTTTACAACTCTGCGTCATTGTAATATCTGTGTGTTCCCTTTCCAGAAAGTGCTGACAGCAATGAACCAGACCTGGCACCCAGAGCACTTCTTCTGTTCTCACTGTGGAGAGGTGTTTGGTGCAGAAGGTATGACCCAACTTGAGAGGCTGTATCCCACACCCCATTGGGTAGTTATAAAACCAGCAACACCTTTCCTGGTAGTCACGGGAGTCCTGATTCCTATCACTACTATCAAAGTGCCCATTTCAGTACTAGATACCATCCCTCCTTACCTTTCTCCAACATTTATAATTTCCCTTTAAATTGATTTTTTAAATCACAGAAATACAAATGCATAGTTTAAAAACTCAAATATTACTTCAAGGGTAATATTGAAAAAGCCTTTTCTTGTTGAATATTGAAAAAGTCCCTTTCTCATCTCCAAATCCAGTTCTCCTCTCCAAATTATTTTAGCTGTTTGTTCTGATATTTATTTATGTTTTGTTGTTGTTGTTGTTGTTGTTGTTTGTTTTTTTGAGATGGAGTCTCACTGTGTTGCCCAGGCTGGAGTGCAGTGGTGCGATCTCTGGTGCAATCTCGGCCCACTGCAACCTCCACCTCCCAGGTTCAAGCGATTCTTCTGCCTCAGCCTCCCAAGTAGCTGGGACTACAGGCTCTTGCCACCACGCCTGGCTAATTTTTGTATTTTTAGTAGGGACAACGTTTCACCATATTGGCCAGGCTGGTCTTGAACTCCTGACCTCGTGATCCACCCGCCTTGGCCTCCCAAAGTGCTGGGATTACAGGCATGAACTACTGCCCCTGGCCTGCTTATGTGTTTTAAATAATAACTTATATTGTTATAGATTGTTTTATTTTTCCAGTTTTAACCATTATGTATTGACTGTCTAAGAGGGAAGATGAGATTTAGAAATGTTATTATTACCCCACTCACTCCTAACATATTTCCCCTCCCCTGTTTTTTCAATATATAATTACGTCATAATTACAGGTTAGATCAGTATTAAGTGTGCATATGTCGACAATCATAGAATACTGCTCACAAGTAAGCCATGTAGCAAACTGACTACACTAGAGTCTGGATTTTAGAGTCAGACTTCCAGGTTCAAATCTGGGTTGTGGTATTTGTTCAAGTAATTTAACATCTCTGTACCTCACTTTCCTCATCAGTAAAATAGTCCTAATGAATTGCCTACCTTATAGGGTTGTTATGAGGATTTAGAGACAATACAAGCATGGTATTTAGAATAGTGCCAAGCACATGGAGGTATAGTAATGTTAATATTATTATCACAGTGTCCTTTTGGTATAAATTCATTTTTTTCTAAAGTTAACATTTGAATCCTTTTTGAAATTGGCTTAGTTTTTATTGTACTTATCACTAAGTTATGCAACAGAACTGTGAAATTCTTTTCAAAATGGCCAACTACATCTGGCAATAAGTCAGTTTCTTTCTTTTCTTTTTTTTTTTTCTGGAGATATCCCTCCAGGAGACTTTCCTCCTCCTGATTCAACATGAAATGATTTCTTCCTGCTGAGTAGCAGTCATTTTGGTTCATTAACTTAGAATTATATCTAGTAATTACTCTTGGAAATTCCTTTTATTACTTTCCTCTTTGGATGCTCTGTTTCCTAGGTCGCATGTCTATGTTTTATACATGTTACCACCTTTATTTTGGTGAGGAACATCCCCTAGTAGCTTTCTGAGAAAGAATTTTTGAGAACTTGAATATCTGAAAATATTTTTATTCTGTCATTGCCCTTAAGTTGCCTGGGCATAGAATTCTAAGTGGAAACTAGTTTCCTTCATAATTCTGAAGACATTGCTTCACTGTCTTCTAGCTTCCATGATTGGCAAGTTTTTATTAAATTTTTTTTATCCTTGATCCTTTCTACATGACCCATTCTTCCCCCTTTGTATGTTTGTTTCATGTGTTTTCTGAATTGTCTTGTTTTTTTTTTTAATTTCTTCTTTTTATGTTTGTTTTGAACAAATATGGAATCAGAAAGCTGCTTTACTTTGTTTTTCTCCTGTCCTTTTAGAATGAACTCAGTGGGGAAGGATTTCTCCTCTCTTATAAATAAAAGCTTGTGCAGTCCTCTGTCTTTTCTGATTACTCCTAAAAAACAGTTCTAAATATAAAATCAATTTAAGAAACAAAACACAAAAACTAAGCCCTTAGGTAATTCAGTCTGTGTAATAGTTAAGGCTTCCAGCACTTTAAAAGTGACAGCCGCTCCCTCTCTTTTTTAAGACCTTCAAGCTGCAGGAGGTGAGGACAGAGGTATGGCCTTTCCTCTCTCCTGACCCCGCTTCGTTATCTACCACCCTCACCCTTATTGCCAGCCTTGACACCTGCCTGCTCTAAGGTTGAAACACGAGGGAGGATGGAGATGAGAATAGAAGGCAGGAAGGTCTAACTTGTCTAGGATTGTTGTTAAATTGGCTTTCTGCTCTTCAGGCCTAGCCAGTGTTTAGCTCTGACTTTTTTCCCTGAATTCTTTTTGGGATTAAGACAGGTCCAGCAGTGAACTCTTGATTGCCCTTTACGTGTCTTGACTGGCTATTCTCTCCTTGTCATGTTTCTTTGAGGATTTGTTTTGTAAAGATTCTTTTTTCAAGGGGCTTTCATTGTTCCCTCCTAGTGAACCCTTAGAAATTATTAACGTCGTTCCAGATCATCTCTTCCTCTCATATTTTCATAGAAGGGCCATGGATAACTTACTCTTTTCTCTGGCAGCCAGTAGAGTTATAATTTTTAGCTGCATGTTTCTATTCAGCTGCCGCAGGCTCTTTCAGCCAGACTCACCTATGGACTTTTTCCAGGGGTAACTCTGATACCACTAACTGCATCTCACTAATGCCAAGGCACACATATCCAACTGCCTGAGTGGTCCCAGTGAAGTCCCTCTTTTAACCTGAGGTTATCAAGAACTATACCTCATCTTTCTTCGTAGTGATGGGGCACTCATAGCACAGTTTTCTTCAAAGGAATCCTTCTCTCAGTTTTCCTTTTTCTTTACCTGTTTTCTCCTGAACAGGAGTGAGGAATTCCAGAATTGTACAGATAATCTTTGGCTACCTGTTTGGAGGAATGTTTTGCAGTTCAATTTGGAGTTTGATATATATTACATCTTGGTGCCTTACATTTGTTTACACTGGTCTTTGCCAATACTGCCGATCCATGGTTGTCTGTTACTATTTAAGAATGAGACGCTAAAATGCTAATTGCAAACTCCGTGGATATAGACAGAAATTGTTGACTGGTAGACTTGACTATATGGTACTCAGGTAAGATGCTCTGGCCATTTTGTTGAGTGACTCCTGAATATGACAATCTTAGGTCTTTTCTGTTGAGTCAATTATGCTAAAGAGATGTTCTCTTTGCCAGCATTCTGAGATTGAAAAAGGGGATGGGGGAATGGGTTTTTCACCATTCAGCATGTCAACTTTTACTTAATTCCCATTTTTCGGTAGAGAGCTTGACTCGTTTCCTCATGGTGTCCAACATCTCTGATCACTGAGACTCTCTTGTTCAATATTTACAGAAATAATCACTGCATCTTACGGTAAGATAAGGCATCTAACCTTCTAATGGTTCTTTAGACCTTCAACCAGTCCTGTTTCTAGCCTTGAAGAGTATCTCATGCATTCAGTTCCTGAGCCCCTCTGATGTTATCATATTCAAGATGGCTTGATTTTTATTGACCTCTCCCATCTGTGGAGACATAAGTTCCAGTTTTCTTATTTATGTTAAGCCAGTTACCACTCTTATAACCTACTTTAAATTCTTGAAAATTTAGTTAATATCTCATCTGGTGGCATATCCTTTACTTTTTTCTCTTTCCTTATGGCTCTTTATAATTTACATAATTCCTTAACTGTCATGTTAATGATGTTTCAGGAGGGAGTAAAGAAAATCCCATGTGTTTAGGCCCTTTACTAATATGGAGACTTTCCTAAATATCAGGCATATTATTATGTATATGGTTAAAAATAATTTATATGATGCCACTACAGTCTTGTGAGAGCAAGTTTATTCAACATTTTACCTAGTTATAGATCAGTCTTAGGTAGGTAAAGTGATTTTCTTAAAGTCACACAGTTAGAAAGTTGAAGAGGCAAGATTTCATCTTGGGTTATCATTTCTGCAAGTTCCTTGTTTTTTATAAAACATCACAACTGCCTTTTGACTGAAATTCAATTCCTTTTCTGCTGTTGGATCTCTTTACTTTCGTGGTACCAACACGATATGCTTTATTTGACAATAGACCCAGATACAGTAGCGCTGACAGAATCCACTAGCAAAGTGCTCTGTAGTAATTTGCTTGTTCACTGGAGCTTGCTCAATGCTTTTTCACAAATCATTAGGTATTTCATTTCTAGATGGTATTTTACCTAAGCAGCATTTTTCATTGACACTTAATCCAAATCATATTAAATTGTGTCACAATAAATTTATATTGTATTGGTAGCCATAAAAGTCTGAGAATTAGTTGAGTACAACAGTCAGCAAGTGAATACTGCCCATGGATCATTATGATGGAGAAGTTGCCTGAAAGCAGAACAACAGGACATAGGCGCATTTCAAGTAGAGACATAAGTTAGATACACACACAAAAAAATACCCAATCCGTAGGATGACCAGAAAGCACCATTAAGGTAGCTAGTTCTCATTTTCTTGACTCAGGCCCCCTCTAAACAGACAGGGCTGATGGGGTCATTTATGGCTTTATATAAACAGGAAACAACACTTAAAACATATTTATACATAGAGCCACATGACAAAAAGTGACATTTATTGATCAGAAGCTCCACTTGGGTTGTATTTTCCTTTTTATGCCTGGCTTTCTGTAAAAAGGTCTCCTGCCATATGATCAGTTAATTAATTAGGCTCTCATCCCAAGTTACATAGTCACAAAGAGTTTCTATAATGACAGTTTAACCTCTGAGCCTCCTGGGAAATTAAATTCATTTGCATTTTTTCATCAGTTCAAAGAATTCCTCTTTAAGGCTCAAGTCATTGGTCCTTGGCATCCTCCCACAGGGATGAGTTCTTCAATGTCTACCTGTGTTTCTTTTTAATTGTTCATTATCCAGGTCATGCAGGTGCTCCCTAATTTCTCCTGTGGCTAAGAGCCTCACCAGAGTATAAACACTCTCCCTCTTTTTGTGGCACTTTTAATTGTCAGTATTTCTCATTCTTCCTCTAGAGGTAATTGGTCCCAGAGAGATCCTCCAAGAAAGCAAGAGCTGAAACTTTCTTAATTTATTAGATTATGAAATGCAGGGGTATCACAGCAAGTTTGGGTGATTGCTTTTGATTTCTCTCCTGAGATTTACCCAAGTTGAAACAGAGGCTGTTACTCCCCTGCTATCCCACTCTCGAAACCAGCTGTCCAGCAGATGCCTAGATGAGGGTCATTTCTCAGATAGTTGGCATGTCTTACAGTTTTCTCAAGTAATGCCTACCTATAGGCAAGCTCCGTTTTGTGTCATTTGCTTTATGCAGCATCAGCATCACCTGGGGACTTATTAGAAATGCAAAATCTTGGGCCCCATCCCAGACCTATTGAATCAAAAACTCAGGGTGGAAGACTCAGCAATCTGCATTTTATCAAGTTCCCAGATGAATAATGCACACTAAAGTTTGAGAAACACTATTATGCTACACAAAATTGAGACAGGTGGTTGCAGGTATTTGTTTTTCTTAAATAGTAGGACTTACAGTGTTCAGTTTCCCTTGAATAGACCCTAGACATCATTTGACAGAGTAAATAAAAAGTAAAGTGAACTCTTCTGTGTCTCAGGGGTTTAGAGGAAGAACACAGGACAGCATATAAAATTACTAGTTTAGATTCAGATCTGTAGGCCTCAAAATTCTGCTAAATTGTCTGCTTTTTAAAGAAAGCAAAGTTGAACAAAGCAAGGCATGTGAAAAAGTGACGAGGTAATGGAAAAACTGCAGCTATATGGTTTGGGTCCCAACACCTAGCTGCTTCTATTGTCATGTTGTGATCTAGCTGCTGTTATCAAAGCTGATTTCTAGAAATAGTGTTTTCTAGATAGTCTGCTTTACAGAATACTGTGCATGCTTTGCTTACATGCTGTCTTAGTGGGGAAGAGGTAGAACTCTCATATTTACAAAATTATTGGGCTGTGACATTTGTGCTCAGCTGATACTGTCAGTTCCCACAGAGAGGTCAAAGTCAGGGTGCATTTAAGTTAGAGGTATGACATTGAAGTTAGGCCTTGAAGTTAGGCCTAGATTTGAATCTCAGCTCCTCTACTGACTAGTCAGGTGTAAATTCTCTAAGCTGTCTTTTCACATTTGTTAAATGGGGCTAAAGCCTACTTCAGAAGGTTGCTCTGAAAAAATCTCATTTTAATTTAGTACTATAGATAGAGCCTTCAGTGGAACCAGTATAATGCAGATGCTCCATAAATGGGATTGCTGATAATATAGTTTTCATTTTAGGTGTCTCTCTAAGTAAATACTAAGGAGGGATTCTTACATAAAAGTTAATCTATTTATGTATATTCTAGTCAATGCTGAAGTGAGACTCTAAACTGCAATATACTCTGGAGCAGATGATCTCAATTTTGCTATTGTAATATTTTTCTTATGTCTGCTCATTCAGTAGATATTTATTGAACAACTACTATATATGTGTCAAGCATTATTCTAAGTACTAGGGATATAGTGACAAAAAGGAAAGTTCTTGCCCTCATGATTAATGTATTCTGGTGGAGGAGACAAACAGTAATCAAACTAGCCAACTAACTACAACCTACTCTGCATGGCGAGAGAGAGAGTGATTAGGTAATATTTGAGACACAGTGGTTGAGTCACTTGTTCTCTTAAGCAGACCCCTGAGGTAAGCAAAGAACTAAGCCATTTGGGTGTCTCAGGGAAGTGAGTTTCAAAACAGAGCAAATATATCACTTGAATAAGTGCTTAAGGATTAATTAGTTAATTTTTTTGTAAGTGTAAAGACAATAAAAAGACCTTGCAGAAACGTTTGTTTTT
Organism: Pongo abelii; assembly: GCF_028885655.2. Lineage (NCBI taxonomy): Eukaryota > Metazoa > Chordata > Mammalia > Primates > Hominidae > Pongo > Pongo abelii. The sequence goes on from NC_071994.2 coordinate 16,844,205, forward strand.
AACTTATTACCCTATTAACCTAAAGCAATACAGAAAACTTTTCCTAGCAATGATTTTCTACATTTATTCATATATGTGTGCGCACATAAGTTATTGTGTGCCTAAAATTCTTTTTTTATACTTAAGCATTTCTCCATGTTGTTTCATCATAATTTCATAATAGTTTTATAATAATTTTAACATTATCAATTATTCCATTAGGGATTTATGTAAATAAACAAAAAATAAAATGCTATATGCCCAAAGATTTTCACTGAAGCATTATTATAGTTCCAAACATTGGAAACAACTAAATGTATTAACAATAGTATCATATTTAGATTACTTCTGGTGTTTAGTAGTACTATAATAAATATCATTAAACATAATGTTTTCTTCTTTTGAATTATTTGTATTAATTAATTCCTAGGACTTAGATGTCTACATCTTTTTTAAAAAAACCTTGATATAGATTATCAAGTGATTCTCCAAAAGAATAATACCGTTAATATTATTACCAGGAATATATGAATATATGGATCATTCCATATATCTTCCAGTATTGAGTATATTTATTTAACACTGTTTTTACTACTTAGCTAAAACACCGCATGTTCTCACTCATAGATGGGAATTGAACAATGAGAACACATGGACACAGGAAGGGGAACATCACACTCTGGGGACTGTTGGGGGGTGGGGGGAGGGGGGAGGGATAGCATTAGGAGATATACCTAATGCTAAATGGCGAGTTAATGAGTGCAGCACACCAGCATGGCACACTTATACATATGTAACTAACCTGCACATTGTGCACATGTACCCTAAAACTTAAAGTATAATAATAATAATAATAAAAAAAAGAAATTCAACTACTAATTAGCAAAAATTACAACTTCATTGTTTTCTTTTGAGTTTCCTGACTTACTCATAATGTCCAACATATTATTATTAAAATTATTTATTTTGCGGCTATTCATTGATTTGTGGGGTGCACTTGTTTTAAAAGGTTTTAAAAAACAATCACCATGAGTTTCTTATTCTCAGTGTAGCTCCATTACCTGGACATGGGATCAGTAAGACTCAAGCCAAGAATTTTCTAATATGTGTCTTAACAGTGAAAATTTCATGTATTAAAGAGAAAGTTCTTATACCTCAACAAATTGCTTTTTATAGTACAGTCTAAACATAAAAGTGCTTCCTTACCTAGCTTCAATAAGTACAAGTGTTTTGCCAAATGGATTCCTCTATTAACCTTCACCCATCCATCCACATTTTTTCTTGCTGGAATATTAAGAAGCAAGTTTAGAAGTCATGTAATCTCATCATTAAGTACTTCGGCATGCATCACTTTTAGCTGAGAAGGTCTTTTTAAAAACTACCTTTATGCTTAACAAATTAAGAATTCCTTATTATCATTTACAATTCCTATTCAAATTTCTAAGAAAATGTCACAGGCTTGGTTTGCTTGAATCAGGATCTCAGCAAGGTCAGTGCATTGCATTTGACTGTTTTGTCTCTCAAATTTAAAAAATTCTATTATTAGTCCTCTCTTTGCTGCTTTTTTATACCAGAGATTTGTTAATGAATCCAGAACCTGTATCCCATAAAATATCGCATATTATTTATTTGACTGGCTGCTTTCTCATGATACTGTTTAACTTATTTGCTTTACTCCTGCCCCCATCTCCTATATTTTCCTTAAACTATTAATTTAGACCTAGAGATGACTAGGTTTAGGTTCAGTTTTCGGGGGTCTGGATGACAAGAATAGGTTTCAGGTGGTGGGTGCAGTATACTTCTTGTTGAATCACATCAAGAGGTATATGACTGGTTGACCACTTTTATTGATACTAACATTGACCACTAAATTTAAGCAGTGTCATCCTGATCCCTCTATTTTAAGTTCCCCATTGATGACTATTCCCTAAATCCAATGGAATAGATAGTAAAATGCTGAATTTTCTATTATTCCTTCTATATTTATTAGCTGAGTTCTACAAAAACTTTCTATCATCAGTTATTGGGTTATCTTGGAATATGTCTCATACAGGAAAGGTGAGATAAGTGTTTGACACTTTCTGTTAATAAGAGTAATTATAAGGGTAATGAATGAGTTCATTAACAATATCCAGTGGAGACTAATAAATTTTTATTTTTAAAAAATCATTATGAACTCAAGGAGTTATATATACTTCATATAATTTGATCTATTGAATTAGTATTTTTTTAATGCTCAAATTTTTTTATCTGAGGTCAGAGGTAGCCCCTTCAATTTGGTTACTGTATCTTTCTGATATGATCCCAGTAATCTTCCTATTTCCTTGGCACAGCAAGATATATCAGGCCTATCTCGTCAACTCTGCCACATACTTGGAATCATCCATTTCTCCAAAAAGACTGCCTCATTGAGGATATTTAAAAATTAGGAGTGTTCATTATTTCTGGGATGTCATTTCTTTTAGGTTTTTCAGTGGACAGAGCTTCAGATCTACTTTTTAAGGTTTTTAAATTTTATAGAGACAGGGTCACATGCTATCTCCCAGGCTAGAGTGCAGAGGTGCTATCATAGCTTGCTACAGCCTTGAACTCCTGGACTCAAGCAATTCTCCCACATCAGCCTTCTGAGTAGCTGGGACTACAGACGTGTACCACCAGGTCTGGCTAATTTTTAAAAATTTTTTTGTAGAGAGTGGGTCTCACTAAGTTGCCTAGGGCTCATCTCGAACTCCAGGCTTCAACCAGTCCTCCTGCCTCAGCCTCTCAGAGTTCTGGGATTACAGGCAGGAGCCACTGCACCCAGATAGAATCTGTTGTTGTTGTTTTTTTTTTAAAGAAAAGTAAGTCATGAGTTCATACTAATATATCTGATATAGTGTAATGATACAGTTTTTTGTTTGATTTGTTTGATTACTTGTGTCTTTTTTAATGCTGGAAATCTTGCTTTCCAAATACATTAATATAATTATTTGCTTTATTATGCAATCTACCTGTAATAATTTCAAAAAATACATAAATATTGTAAATGAACAAATTATTTTTATTGTGTATATATATTGTATTATTTTATTGTATATTTTTAAGGTACACAACATGATATTTTGATATACACAGTGAAATATTTACTACAGTTAGGCAAATTAACATATCCATCCTCACTCATAGTAACCCTTTTCATGTGTATATGGTAAGAGCATCAGAATCTACTCTCAGCGAATTTCCAGTATATATAAAAACAGTTTAAGATTTCTTTGTAGCTTGTTTTGCATCATTAGGACTGTACACTCTGAACACTATCATTTAAAGTTACTTGAATGAACTATTTCATTTTTATTATTATTATACTTTAAGTTCTGGTGTACATGTGCAGAATGTGCAGGTTTCTTATATAGGTATACATGTGCCATGGTGGTTTGCTACACCCATCAACCCATCATCTACATTAGGTATTTCTCCTAATGCTATCCCTCCCCTAGTCCCCTGCCTCCATCAGGCCCTGGTGTGTGATGTTCCCCTCCCTGTGTCCATGTGTTCTCATTGTTCAACTCCCACTTATGAGTGAGAACATGCGGTGTTTGGTTTTCTGTTCCTGTGTTTGTTTGCTGCGAATGATGGTTTCCAGCTTCATCTATGTCCCTGCAAAGGACATGAACTCATTCTTTTTTATGGCTGTATAGTATTCCATGGTGTATATGTGACACATTTTCTTTATCCAGACTATCATTGATGGGCATTTGGGTTGGTTCCAAGTCTTTGATTTTGTGAATAGTACCACAATAAGCATACTTGTGCATGTGTCTTTATGGTAGAATGATTTATAATGCTTTGGGTATATACCCAGTAATGGGATTGCTGAGTCAAATGGTATTTCTGGTTCTAGATCCTTGAGGAATTGCCACATAGTCTTCCACAATGGTTGAACTAATTTACACTCCCACCAACAGTGTAAAAGCATTCCTATTTCTCCATATCCTCTCCAGCATCTGTTCTTTCCTGACTTTTTAATGATCGCCATTCTAACTGGTGTGAGATGGTATCTCATTGTGGTTTTGATTTGCATTTCTCTAATGACCAGTGATGATGAGCTTTTTTTTTCATATGTTTGTTGGCTACATAAATGTCTTCTTTCGAGAAGTGCGTGTTTATATCCTTCAGTTACTTTTTGATGGGGTTGTTTTTTTTTTTCTTGTAGATTTGTTTAAGTTCTTTGTAGATTCTGGATATTAGCCCTTTGTCAGATGGACAGATTGCAAAAATTTTCTCCAATTTTGTAGATTGCCTATTCACTCTGATGATAGCTTCTTTTGCTGTGCAGAAGCTCTTTAATTTAATTAGATCCCATTTGTCTATTTTGGCTTTTGTAGCCATTGCTTTTGGTGTTTTAGTCATGAAGTCTTTGTCTATGCCTATGTCCTGAATGGTATTGCCTAGGTTTTCTTCTAGGAATTTTATGGTTTTAGGTCTTATGTTTAAATCTTTAATCCATGTTGAGTTAATTTTTGTACAAGGTGCAAGGAAGGGGTCCAGTTTCAGTTTTCTGCATATGGCTAGCCAGTTTTCCCAACACCATTTATTAAATAGGGAATCCTTTCCCTGTTGCTTGTTTTTGTCAAGTTTGTCAAAGATCAGATGGTTGTAGATGTGTGGTGTTATTTCTGAGGCCTTTGTTCTGTCCATTGATCTATATATCTGTTTTGGTACCAGTACCATGCTGTTTTTGTTACTGTAGCCTTGTAGTGTAGTTTGAAGTCAGGTAGCTGATGCCTCCAGCTTTGTTCTTTTGGCTTAGGATTGTCTTGGCTATGCAGGCTCTTTTTTGGTTCCATATGAAATTTAAAGTAGTTTTTTCTAATTCTATGAAGAAAGTCAATGGTAGCTTGATGGGGATAGCATTGAATATATAAATTACTTTAGGCAGTATGGCCATTTTCACAATATTGATTCTTCCTATCCAGAAGCATGGAATATTTTTCCATTTGATTGTGTCCTGTGTTATTTCCTTGAACAGTGGTTTGTAGTTCTCCTTGAAGAGGTCCTTCACATCCCTTGTAAGTTGTATTCCAAGGTATTTAATTCTCTATAGCAATTGTGAATGAGTTTCACTCATGATTTTGCTGTCTATTATTGGTGTATAGGAATGCTTGTGATTTTTGCACATTTATTTTGTATCCTGAGACTTTGCTGAAGTTGCTTATCAGTTTAGGAGATTTTGGGCTGAGATGATGGGGTTTTCTAAATATACAATCATGTCATCTGCAAACAGAGACAATTTGACTTCCTCTTTTCGTATGTGAGTACCCTTTATTTCTTTCTCTTTCCTGATTGCCCTGGCCAGAGCTTCCAACACTGTGTTGAATATGAGTGGTAAGAAGCGGCATCCTTGTCTTGTGCCGATTTTCAAAGAAAATACTTCCAGTTTTTGCCCATTCAGTATGATATTGGCTGTGGGTTTGTCATAAATAGCTCTTATTATTTTGAGATACATTCCATCAATACCTAGTTTATTGAGAGATTTTATCATGAAGCAGTGTTAAATTTTATCAAAGGCCTTTTCTGCATCTATTGAGATAATCGTGGTTTTTGTCATTGTTTCTGTTTATGAGATGGCTTATGTTTATTGATTCGTGTATGTTGAACCAGCCTTGCATCCTAGGTATGAAGCTGACTTGATCGTGGTGGATAAGCTTTCTGATGTGCTGCTGGATTCAGTTTGCCAATATTTTATCAAGGATTTTCACATTGATGTTCATCAGGGATATGGGCCTGAAGTTTTCTTTTTTTGTTGTGTCTCTGCCATGTTTTGATATTAGGATGATGCTGGCCTCATAAAATGAGTTAGGGAGGATTCCCCCTTTTTCTATTGTTTGGAATAGTTTCAGAAGCAATGGTATCAGCTCCTTTTTGTACCTCTGGTAGAATTCTGCTGTGAATCCACCTGGTCCCGGACTTTTTTTGGTTGGTAGGCTATTAATTACTGCCTCAATTTCAGAACTTGTTATTGGTCTATCCAGGGATCCGACTTCTTCCTGGTTTAGATTTGAGAGAGTGTATGTGTCCAGGAATTTATCCATTTCTTCTAGATTTTCTAGTTTATTTGCATAGAGTTGTTTACAGTATTCTCTGATGGTAGTTTGTATTTCTGTGGGATCAGTAGTGATAACGCCTTTGTCATTTTTTTGTGTCGATTTGATTCTTCTCTTTTTTTCTTTATTAGTCTGGCTAGTAGTCTGTCTATTTTGTTAATCATTTCAAAAAACCAGCTCCGGGATTCATTGATTGTTTGAAGGGTTTTTCATTCTGTATCTCCTTCAGTTCTGCTCTGATCTTAGTTATTTCTTGTCTCCTGCTAGCTTTTGAATTTGTTTGCTCTTGCTTCTCTAGTTCTTTTAATGTGATTTTAGGGTGTCAATTTTAGACCTTTCCTGCTTTCTCTTGTGGGCATTTAGTGCTATAAATTTCCCTCTACACACTGCTTTAAATGTGTCCCAGAGATTCTGGTACTTTGTGTCTTTGTTTTCATTGGTTTCAAATAACTTGTTTATTTCTGCCTTAATTTTGTTATTTACCCAGTAGTCATTCAGGAGCAGGTTTTCAGTTTCCATGTAGTTGTGCGGTTTTGAGTGAGTTTCTTTTATTATTATTATTATTATACTTTAAGTTTTAGGGTACATGTGCACAATGTGCAGGTTAGTTACATATGTATACGTGTGCCATGTTGGTGTGCTGCACCCATTAACTCGTCTTTTAGCATTAGGTATATCTCCTAATGCTATCCCTCCCCCCTCCCCCCAACAGTCCCCAGAGTGTGATGTTCCCCTTCCTGTGTCCATGTGTTCTCATTGTTCAATTCCCATCTATGAGTGAGAACATGCAGTGTTTGGTTTTTTGTCCTTGCGATAGTTTACTGAGAATGATGATTTCCAGTTTCATCCATGTCCCTACAAAGGACATGAACTCATCATTTTTTATGGCTGCATAGTATTCCATGGTGTATATGTGCCACATTTTCTTAATCCAGTCTATCATTGTTGGACATTTGGGTTGGTTCCAAGTCTTTGCTATTGTGAATAGTGCTGCAATAAACATACGTGTGCATGTGTCTTTATAGCAGCATGATTTATAGTCCTTTGGGTATATACCCAGTAATGAGATGGCTGGGTCAAATGGTATTTCTAGTTCTAGATCCCTGAGGAATCGCCACACTGACTTCCACAATGGTTGAACTAGTTTACAGTCCCACCAACAGTGTAAAAGTATTCCTATTTCTCCACATCCTCTCCAGCACCTGTTGTTTCCTGACTTTTTAATGATCGCCATTCTAACTGGTGTGAGATGGTATCTCATTGTGATTTTGATTTGCATTTCTCTGATGGCCAGTGATGGTGAGCATTTTTTCATGTGTTTTTTGGCTGCATAAATGTCTTCTTTTGAGAAGTGTCTGTTCATGTCCTTCGCCCACTTTTTGATGGGGTTGTTTGTTTTTTTCTTGTAAATTTGTTGGAGTTTATTGTAGATTCTGGATATTAGCCCTTTGTCAGATGAGTAGGTTGCAAAAATTTTCTCCCATTTTGTAGGTTGCCTGTTCTTGAGTGAGTTTCTTAATCCTGAGTTCTAATTTGATTGCACTGTGGTCTGAGAGACTGTTTGTTCTGATTTCTGTTCTTTTGCATTTGCTGAGGAGTGTTTTACTTACAATTACATAGTCGATTTTAGAATAAATGTGATGTGGTGCTGACAAGAATGTATATTCTGTTGATTTCAGGTGGAGAGTTGTATAGATGTCTATTAGGTCTGCTTGGCCAAGAGCTGAGTTCAAGTCCTGAATATCCTTATTAATTTTCTGTCTCATTGATCTGTCTAATATTGACAGTGGGGTGTTAAAGTCTCCCACTATTATTGTGTGGAAGTCTAAGAGTCTTTGTATATCTCTAAGAACTTGCTTTATGAATCTGGGTGCTCCTGTATTGGGTGCGTATATAATTAGGATAGTCAGTTCTTCTTGTTGCATTAATCCCGTTACCATTATGTAATGCCCATCTTTGTCTCTTTTGATCTTTGTTTGTTTAAAGTCTTTTTTATCAGAGACTAGGATTGCAACCCCTAGTTTTTTTTTTTCCATTTACTTGGTAAATATTCCTTCATCCCTTTATTTTGAGCCTATGTGTGTCTTTGCACGTGAGATGGGTCTCCTGAATACAGCACACCAATGAGTCTTGCCTCTTTATCCAATTTGCCAGTCTGTGTCTCTTAATTGGGGCATTTAGTCCCTTTACATTTAAGGTTAATCTTGTTATGTGTGAATTTGATCTGGTAATTATGATGCTAGCTGGTTATTTTGTCCATTAGTTGATACAGTTTCTTCATAGCATCTATGGTCTTTACAATTTGGTATGTTTTTGCAGTGACTGGTACCAGTTATTCCTTTCCATATTTAGTGCTTCCTTCAGGAGCTCTTGTAAGGCAGGCCTGGTGGTGATAAAGTCTCTCAGCATTTGCTTGTCTGTAAATAATTTTATTTCTCTTTTGTTTATGAAGCTTAGTTTGGCTGGATATGAAATTCTGGGTTGAAAATTCTTTTAAGAATGGTGAATATTGGCCCCCACTCTCTTCTGGCTTGTAGGGTTTCTGCCAAGAGATCCGCTGTTAGTCTGATGGGCTTCCCTTTGTGGGTTACCCAACCTTTCTCTTTGGCTGCACTAAACATTTTTTCCTTCATTTTGTGTCGGAAATTGGTGGGTTCTTGGTCTCACTGACTTCAAGAATGAAGCCACGGACCCTCGCGGTGAGTGTTACAGTTCTTAAAGATGGTGTGTCCGGAGTTTGTTCCTTCTGATGTTCAGACATGTTCGGAGTTTCTTCCTTCTGGTGGGTTCATGGTCTCACTGGCTTCAGGAGCGAAGCTGCAGACCTTCGCGGTGAGTGTTACAGCTCTTAAGGCGGTGCATCTAGAGTTGCTCGTTCCTCCCATCTGGAGTTATTCATTCCTCCCGGTGGATTCGTGGTCTTGCTGGCCTCAGGAGTGAAGCTGCAGACCTTCGTGGTGTTACAGCTCATAAAGGCAGTGCGGAACCAAAGAGTGAGCAGCAGCAATATTTATTGCAGGGTGAAAGAACAAAACTTCTATAGTGTGGAAGGGGACCCAAGTGGGTTGCTGCTGCTGGCTCAGGCAGCCTACTTTTATTCCCTTGTCTGGCCCCACCCACATCCTGCTAATTGGTGCATTTTACAGAGAGCTGATTGGTCTGTTTTGACAGGGTGCTGATTGGTGCATTTACAATCCCTGAGCTAGACACAGAGTGCTGATTGGTGCATTTACAATCCTCTAGCTAGACATAAGAGTTCTCAAAGTCCCCACTAGATTAGCTAGACACAGAGCGCTGATTGGTGCATTTACAAACCTTTAGCTAGACACAGAGTGCTAATAGGTGCATTTACAATCCCTGAGCTAGACACAGAGTGCTGATTGGTGCATTTACAATCCTTTAGCTAGACATAAAAGTTCTCCAAGTCCCCACCCAACTCAGGAGCCCAGCTGGCTTCACCTAGTGGATCTCGTGCCAGGGCCACGGGTGGAGCTGCCCACCAGTCTCATGCCATGCGCCCACACTCCTCAGCCCTTGGGTGGTCGATGGGACTGGATGCCATGGAGCAGGGGGCAGCACCTGTCAGGGAGGCTCGGGTCGCATGGGAGCCCACTGCGGGGGGGGCTCAGGCATGGCGGGCTGCAGATCCCAAGCCCAGCACCACAGGGAGGCAGCTGAGGCCTGGCGAGAATTCGAGTATGGCATGGGTAGGCCGGCATTGCTAGGGGACCCAGCGCACCCTCCGCAGCTGCTGGCCCGGGTGCTAATGCCCTAACTGCCTGGGGCTGGTGGTGCTGGCCGGCCACTCTGAGTGCGGGGCCTGCTGAGCCCGTGCTACCTGGAACTCGCACTGGCCCACGAGCACCACATGCAGCCCCAGTTCCTGCCCGTGCCTCTCCCTCCACACCTCCCTGCAGGCAGAGGAAGCTGGCTCCAGCCTTAGCCAGCCCAGAGTGGGGCTCTCACAGTGCAGCGGCAGGCTGAAGGGCTCCTCAAGCACGGCCAGAGTGGATGCCGAGGCCAAGGAGGTGCCGAGAGCGAGCGAGGGCTGCTAGCACATTGTCACCTCTCAATTTCAACCTTGGTGAATCTGATGATTGTGTGTCTTGGGGTTGCTCTTCTCGAGGAGTATCTTTGTGGTGTTCTGTGTATTTCCTAAATTTGAATGTTGGCCTGTCTTGCTAGGTTGAGGAACTTCTCCTGGATAATATCCTGAAGTGTTTTTCAACTTGGTTCCATTCTCCCCATAACTTTCAGGTACACCAGTCAAACGTAGATGTGTTTTTTTCACATAGTCCCATATTTCTTGGAGGCTTTATTCATTCCTTTTCATTCTTTTTTCTCTAATCTTGTCCTCTTGCTTTATTTCATTAAGTTGACCTTCAATCTCTTATATCCTTTCTTCTGCTTGATCGATTCAGCTATTGATACTTGTGTATGCTTCACAAAGTTCTCATGCTGTGTTTTTCAGCTCCATCAGGTCATGTATGTTCTTGTCTAAACTGGTTATTCTAGTTAGCAATTTGTCTAACCTTTTTTCAAGGTTCTTAGCTTCCTTGCATTGGGTTAGAACATGCTCCTTTATAAAGCTCGGAGGAGTTTATTACCCACCTTCTGAAGCCTACTTCTGTCAGTTCATCAAACTCATTCTTCATCCAGTTTTGTTCCCTTGCTGGTGAGGAGTTGTGATCCTTTGGAGAAGAGGTGTTCTGGTTTTTGGAATTTTCAGCCTTTTTGCATTGGTTTCTCCCCATCTTCTTGGATGTTTCTACGTTTGGTCTTTGAAGTTGGTGACCTTCAGATGGAGTGTCTGAGTGGATGTCCTTTTTGTTGATGTTGATGCTATTCCTTTCTGTTTGTTAGTTTTCCTTCTAACAGTCAGGCTCCTCTGCTACAGGTCCACTGGAGTTTGCTGGAGGTCGACTCCAGACCCTGTTTGCCTGGGTATTAGCAGCAGAGGCTGCAGAACAACAAAGATTGCTGCCTGTTCCTTCCTTTGGAAGCTTCATCCCAGCAGGGCACCCACCAGATGCCAGCCAGAGCTCTCCTGTATGAGGTGTCAGTTAGCCCCTACTGGGAGGTGTCTCCCAATCAGGAGACACGGGGGCCACGGACCCACTCAAGGAGGCAGTGTGACCCTTAGCAGAGCTCAAACCCTGTGCTGGGAGATCCACTGCTCTCTTCAGAGCTGTCAGGCAGGGATGTTTAAGTCTACTGGAGCTGTGCCCACAGCCACGCCTTCCCCAGGTGCTGTGTCCCAGGGAGATGGGGGTTTTATCTATAAGCCCCTGACTGGGGCTGCTGCCATTTTTATTCAGAGATGCCCTGCCCAGAAAAGAGGAATCTAGAGAGGCAGTCCAGCCACAGCAGCCTTGCTGAGCTGTGGTTGGCTCCACCCAGTTTGATCTTCTGAGTGGCTTTGTATACACTGTGAGGGTAAAACCACCTGCCCAAGCCTCAGCAATGGTGGACGCTTCTCCCCCCACCAAATTCTAGCATCCCAGGTCAAGCTCAGACTGCTGTGCTGGCAGTGAGAATTTCAAGCCAGTGGATTTTAGCTTGCTGGGCTCCATGGGGGTGGGACCTACCCAGCCAGACCACTTGGCTCCCTGGCTTAAGCCCCCTTTCCAGGGAAGTGAACAGTTCTGTCTCACTGGCATTCCAGGCTCCTCTGGGGTATGAAAAACAAAAAACAAAAAAACTCCTGCAGCTAGCTCACTGTCTGCCCATACAGCCACCCAGTTTTGTGCTTGAAACCCAGGGCCCTGGTGGCATAGGCACAAGAGGGAATCTCCTGGTCTGCGGTTTGTGAAGACCATGGGAAAAGCACAGTATCTGGGCCGGAGTGCACTGTTCCTCACAGCACAGTTTCTAATGGCTTCCCTTTGTTAGGAGAGGGAGTTCCCTGACCCCTTGTGCTTCCTGGGTAAGGCCACCCTTCTTTGGCTCGCCCTCAATGGGCTGCACCCACTGTCTGATCAGTCTCAATGAGATGAACTGGTTACCTCAGTTGGAAATGCAGAAATCACCTCCCTTCTGTGTTGATCTCGCTGGGAACTGCAGACCTGAGCTGTTCCTATTCAGTCATCTTGCCAGCAATCTCCAAATTATTTATTTTATTGCTCATGTCATCAGTTTGATATACAGTTAATTTTCTTCAATTTGATTCAATTTTTTAGGGATTCATGTTTTTCCATTTTAATTTTTTTACTTTTTTTTTTTTTTTGAGACAGAGTCTCACTGTCTCCCAGGCTGGAGTACAGTGGCGCGATCTTGGCTCACTGCAAGCTCTGCCTCCTGGGTTCACGCCATTCTCCTGCCTCAGCCTCCCAAGTAGCTGGGACTACAGGCGCCCACCACCATGCCCGGCTAATTTTTTGTATTTTTAGTAGAGACAGGGTTTCACCATGTTAGCCAGGATGGTCTCTATCTCCAGACCTTGTGATCCACCAGCCTCGGCCTCCCAAAGTGCTGGGACTACAGGTGCAAGCCACTGCGCCTGGCCAATTTTTTCACTTTTTAATTATGTACAACAATAATTGAAACCATACATATACTTAAGAGCTCTTTGTATTAGCTATGTCTTTCTGGAATATAATTAGCAAATATTTCCTTCAGATTGTTCTTTGTCTTTGTTTATGGTGATTTTTTGACATGTGTAAGTCATTCAGATATGTTTTTATGTAGCTAAATTTATTAATATTTAACTTGCTTTTGGAATTTGGGTTCTATTTATGACAGTTTTTCTATTTCCAGATTAAAGAGGAATACATCATTAATGACAAGATATGAAATGCAAATGCACACATTAAAAAAACCCTAAGTATCATTAGCCTTTTGGGAAATACAAATCAAAACTACCATGAGATAACATTGTATAGATAGATAACATCCATTTGATTGATTAAAAAGGAAATATATGGATATATCAAGTGATGTAAAGACTGAGGAATAACTGGGATTTTCATACACTGCTGCTAAACAATAAAAATAATATACCCACACAAAAAATAAAAAAGGAATACATCTATTTTTAATTCAAATATATGGTATGAGTCATTATGTTTAGATCTTGCATCCATTTGGAAATTATTATTTAGTAGTATTTTATTTTAAAATATCAGACACTTTTTTTTTTCCCAGTTGCTGTTTTAGATATTAGAGATATAATGGTGACAAGATCAACAATATCTAGTTTCTCTCAGAGCTAATGTTCCTGTAAGGGGAGACAGACCACAAAGATGATTTTAGATAAAGGTAAATGCCATAAAGACAGTGAAAGAAGATGATGTGATGAGGAGGGACTGAAGAGATGCCTCTCTGATAAGATGATATTTGAGTGATTCTTGCATCACATGAAGAGGGCAACTATATCAGGTTCTGGGACAGAACTATCCAAGCCAAGGAAATACTTAGTACAAAGGCACTGAGGAGCAATAGCCCCTAACACTTATTAAATGTTTACTATGAACCAGACACAATGCCAAAACACTTCATCTGCATTATCTCATTTATTTCTTACAACTACCCTTTGAATTAGGTAACAATAATCATCCTATTTTGAATATGAGGACACTAAGATTGAAAGGGCCTCCTCTCAGTCTCCAGTGTAGCTTTCAGGGCTCAACCTGCAACAGTGAATTCCTGATTTTATCTCTCCAGGCTTTCATGAGAAGGACAAGAAGCCATATTGCCGAAAGGATTTCTTAGCCATGTTCTCACCCAAGTGTGGTGGCTGCAATCGCCCAGTGTTGGAAAACTACCTTTCAGCCATGGACACTGTCTGGCACCCAGAGTGCTTTGTTTGTGGGGTCTGTATAATCACTTTTCTTTTGGACTTAGGGAAAGTCAAGGGTTGTCCTCTCTGAGAGGAAGAGCTGCAGTTAGTGAAAGGGTTCACAGTCTTGAATGAGGAATGGATGTGGGCATCCTGAAGGAGAAATGAAATACAGATCCCTTTGCTTGTCTGTTTTGCAAGTGGGAAATCTAGTCTCCATTTGTCAAGAACCTGAGGGAAATTCCTGTAGCTGGCAGGTAACTGGCAGGAATTTCAAGGCTGAAAATTTTACTTTGCTGACATTTTACCTCTTGACATTTGCATTCCTTTTCTCTCTCTTCTCTCTACCCCTAGGACTGCTTCACCAGTTTTTCTACTGGCTCCTTCTTTGAACTGGATGGACGTCCATTCTGTGAGCTCCATTACCATCACCGCCGGGGAACGCTCTGCCATGGATGTGGGCAGCCCATCACTGGCCGTTGTATCACTGCCATGGGGTACAAGTTCCATCCTGAGCACTTTGTGTGTGCTTTCTGCCTGACACAGTTGTCGAAGGGCATTTTCAGGGAGCAGAATGACAAGATCTATTGTCAACCTTGCTTCAATAAGCTCTTCCCACTGTAATGCCAACTGATCCACAGCCTCTTCAGATTCCTTATAAAATTTAAACCAAGACGGGAAAGGGTAGATTTGCTGTTACTGACCTTCTGCTTAATAGTCTTATAGAAAAAGGAAAGGTGATGAGCAAATAAAGGAACTTCTAGACTTTACATGACTAGGCTGATAATCTTATTTTTTAGGCTTCTATACAGTTAATTCTATAAATTCTCTTTCTCCCTCTCTTCTCCAATCAAGTACTTGGAGTTAGATCTAGGTCCTTCTATCTAGTCCCTCTACAGATGTATTTTCCACTTGCATAATTCATTGCCAGCACTGGTTTTCTTAGGTTTCTCTGTTTTCATCTCTAGTGATGGCCCTACTCATATCTTCTCTAATTTGGCCCTGATACTTGTTTCTTTTCAAGTTTTCCCATTTCCGTGTGGTTCACTGTCTTACAATCACTGCTGTGAAATCGTGATACCACTCTTAGCTCTTTGCATCTTCCTTCAGTGTATTTTTGTTTTTCAAGAGGAAGTAGATTTTAACTGGACAACTTTGAGTACTGACATCATTGATAAATAAACTGGCTTGCGGTTTCAATAACTCATTGTCATATTTGTTTGGGAGATAAACTTTCTGCTTCCCGTGTTATATACTAGGCACTATGTACAATTAAGATTATATCATACCTCGTTTCCTTCCATCCAATGCACACTTTAAAAATTTTAATCGGAAGAAATTAAAAGGAGGGTCTCCTTTTCACTAATTTTTCTTTTTAGTTTGGTCCCATAACCATTTTATTTTCTAGACTTAGATGATTGAATCATTTTTAAAAATGACAAAGCTTCTTAAAATTGTTTTTATTACTTTGTTTACAGAAGGAGAAACCCTGGCTATCCATTAGATACCTTACAAATTCATTTCTTTTTCTTTTTTTTTTTTTTTTTTCTGAGATGGAATTTCGCTCTTGTTGCCCAGGCTGGAGTGCAATGGCACAATCTCGGCTGACCGCAACCTCCGCCTCCTGGGTTCAAGCAATTCTCCTGCCTCAGCCTCCTGAGTAGCTGGAATTACAAGCATGCGCCACCACGCCAGGCTAATTTTTCTATTTTTAGTAGAGATGGGGTTTCTCCACGTTGGTCAGGCTGGTCTTGAACTCCCGACCTCAGGTGATCCACCCACCTCGACCTCCCAAAGTGCTGGGATTACAGGCGTGAGCCACTGCGCCCAGCCACAAATTCATTTCTAAAGTAAAAAATGAAACACAATTTCACATTTGCCTCCTGACGACAAATGAGATGGCTGATGGCTGTTCTTAGAGCATCTCTGAAGAAAGATGCTATAAAAAAAAAGCTCAAATGATTATTATCTAGAATTAGGAAAGCCAAGCCTCAAAGAAAAATTCCTCTTAATCATTTGTTCATCTCAAAATATTATAAGTAAATATGTAGAAAAGCTTGTCAGGTTATCAGAGAATCTGACTTTCTTATGTCCTGTCAGTTTACTGTCCTACAGTTTACTTTTCGTAAAAGTAAGCTTCACAAGGACTCATCTTTCTGCAAAAGGGATTTCGAGAAGATCAGTACAATATCCTTCTTCCCATGGTCTTAAAAATAATTGTATGATTATTTGTTATAACAAAAACCAGACTCTTAGAATGCTTGATTCTGAGATAAGTTACTGGCGAAAACTCCTTCACTGGAGGTATTTTTAAAAATAGGACAAAATTTGGTGTCTTTAGATTGATAGAGGAATAGTACTACTTGGGAGAGCTGAAATGGATTAAATGTTTCTTGCCAAACTTTATTATATCTATGTCCTTTGTTGGAATGGATAATAAGGGGGTTTTGAGAGTTACAAGGAATTGGCAACAGTTAATTCTATAAAATAGGAGCTCCAAATGCATGTAAGATATGTGGGAGGCCACACAGATATGGAACCATCTGGCCTCTATCCTGTTTGGCTGTCTGAGAGCGCCAGACTATGCAGAACACACATTCAACTTTTAAACATCCTCTTTGCAATGTCTTCACTCAACGATGTCACACGCAGGTGTTAATATGGCAATGTTATTGGTTGCCTTGGCAATTTGACAAAGTAAACTTGGAGTTTTAGCCCTTAAAAAGAAATGTACAGGTGCTAAAACTTTTTTAAAAAGGATTAGCTATTTTGAGATTCAATAGAATGTAACTATTTTTAAAGGTCAAAGAAAATCCAGAGTTCACTAAGATGCAATTAAGAAGTGAAAACACTTTCTTCTCACATTGAACAGAAGTGGTTTTATTTGCTCAAAGAGATACTGACTTCAGGACTAGTGTTTTAGCAATAAGGAAACTACTCACAAGTAAAAAGTTCTGCTTTTTAAAAACCCTGGAAATGCCATTACTAAAATTGATCACATACCTATTTACTTTTGGTTTTGAGTAACCTAGGGTGTTTAAAAAATCAAACCCACCCTCACAGGACAGGGGTTTTCCACCAGTGAATATAAACGTATAGAAAGGAATATGCTCTGGAATTGGTACTGTATTCTCAAAGGGGAGTCTCTCAATTAGTTTGGTCAGCTTTTCTTTGAAGTAAATTTAGTCTCTTCCAAGGTAATACTTTGATAAAGACAACAATTATTTTTCCATCCAAGTTCCATCACACACTTCTTGGAGTTGTAGGATGGCTGCCAGCGCATGCTTCTTGTTTCATAACCAGTAGGGGGAGCAAGAGTGCTTTTATCGAGCATTTGCAAGCAAAAGTTCTGGGATTCATCCTCACTGGTCTAGCCTAGGTCACATACCAGTAATTTTTGCTGGGGGAATGGATTCTGCAGCTTGGCTAAAACCAAACTGAATTATTTCCAAAGTTACAAGCAGGACTAAGTTTCCCGAAAGCACAAGGGCTTTGTGGAGGAGACGTGAATACTTTAAAAGCTGGATATTGGTAAGAAGCGGGAAGGGGACAATGAATCTTGAATTCGTATGTTCAAAAGTGAAAATATTGGAGTTGCTGAGTTTCAAGGTAATATAGAAGGTAAGCAAGCAGGCATTGTCAGTATCCTGAGGGATCATGTCCAAGAACTTTACAGAACCCAAAGGCAGAGGAGACAGCCAGGAATGCTGGTGTCCTGAGGAACATGCGGCAGAGGCACTGCTCTTCCTGGGCCCCTAGGGGCGCACCACTGAGAAGCATCAAAAGCAGCTTCAGTTTGGCAGTCTGGAAAAGGAGATCTTCCAGCTGAAATCAAGGTGAGAAAGAGTAGCAGCTTCCTTTAGAGGCGAGTGTCTTAGGCATAAGCAGGTCCTCAATAAGGCAGTGGTGGCAGCCACTGAAATATGACACTGAAAAAGAGACTGCCTGTCCCCAAAATATTGTGGAGGTTGTGTTACTAGGTACCATCAGTGCAGCACGTTAAGTGCTGGGAACACAGAGTTCAGTGGGGAAATGGAAATCTCCTGCGATCCACAGGATAAAAAAGAAAGAAATCTCAGGTAAAAGCTGGTGCTTGGGTTGTACTTGTTGCAAATTTATAACTTTGCCAGAAGGCAGTGGTGTCTCAAACTTATAAGAAAGGAGACAGTTTATGTAGGACATTCTCCTACCCTAGATATAGTCAGCGTATAGTGCCTAAATTGATTTTCCGTGGGGAGAAGTCTCCTAACTGTGTTTAGGTTCATAGACCAAGGATTCTGGACAATTGCATAGACATCCTGGCATCCTGTTGAGAGCCATCCATCTTCCCTTCCTATTTTGGATATCATTAAATCACAATAAATACTGTATTATGGGAATAACATTTTTCCTGGGATAAGTACCTCAGTTCTAGTGAGAGATATCTCAGATCACAGGTTCTACTGGGAAAACTCCTAAAGCTGAAAATGAACAGACCAAGAAATCAAAGAATACTTTACTTTCTCTAAACTTTAACTTAGAGAATTTGATTTTGGATTTTAATGTTTTTGGACTTTGATATGCTATGTTGAATAATATTATTGGATATAATTGAGGATGGGACATGAAATGAAAGGGGAGTAAATTTCTCAGCTGTTTTTCCCTAGAGTCTAATTTCTCTACAAAGAACTGCATCTCCCATTCTTGGTCCACGTGTTTAGGCGAGGCTGACTTTAACCTCAGCCTCAGAAATAGGTACAGTCCCAGGTCTGACCAATAAAAGTACTTTGTTCTTCTGAAGGAAGGTGATTGGATCAGGAATAGACATGTGACCCCAGCAAAGCCAATGACCTTTACTAGATTTATTCAGAAAGGACATTCCCATTCGTTGGAATTCTAGTTGTGCAGATAATAAAAACCCATTGCTGCTGATAAATATTTTTATCATCACTTAGGGGGAGGCTGTCTGAGAAAGAGGCCAGCACAGGGGAAAGTAGAACCGAGTAATGGAGAGGCTGTGTTTTCTTTTTTTGAGCCACTCAGTTCTACCATAGCAGCATCTTAACCATAGACTAGGAAATTATGTGAGCAAATAAATTCTCTTTTTTGTTTACATTGAACAAATAAACTCAGTGTTGGTACAGAACGTATATTGTATATCGTCATGAAAAACTAATACACAAAAATAGTGTTTGATCACTTCTTGATGCTTTTTACACCAGAGCACAGTGAAACTCTGTAGTTTAAGGTTAAGTCATCCTGTGGATAGCTCGCATATTTAGTGTACAAGCTTCTTGCTCCCGTCCAATTTTGCAGTATCTGTCACTATTACAAAGGAGAAGAAAAAGGTTGTGAGGGTGTTGTCATCCTCTAAGTTTTAAAATTGTTTTGGAAATCATGGTATTCATGCTACTTTGTTTAATTATCATCCAGAGAGAACTATTACGTATTTGATATTACTGCAATATTCTTTATAGTGAAAACTAGTTTTAAAACATCCTGATACCCCACTAGCAAACAAAAAAGAAAGAAAAATTAGACGATTATAAGAGAAATAAATTTACATTTATCCTGTGTCTTAGTCTGCACAGTTGCCATAACAAAATACCATAAATGGGGTGTCTTAAGCCACAGAAATTTATTTTCTCATAGATCTGGAGATGAGAAGTCTCAGATTAAGGTCTGCAGGTTTGGATTCTGTTGAGGGCTCTTTTATTGGCTTGCATATAGCTGCCTTCTTGCTTTGACCTCACAGGGTGAAAAGAGGGAGAGAGAGAGAGAGTGAAAAGAGGGAGAGAAAGAGAGACCACAAGAGATCTGGTGTCTCTTTTTGTAAGGAAACCAATTTTATCGGATCAGGGCCCAACCCTTATGATTTCATTTAATCTTAATTACTTCTTTACTTAAAATACAGCCACATTGGGGGTTAGGCCTTCAACATATTTTGGAATGACACATTCAGTCCATTACATCCTGAAAGGTGCTACTTAAAGAAAATTGGGTTTATATGAAGTTAAGGAGGAAAAAGAAGACATTTATAGTGATTCTGAGAGGGGAACTTAGGGACACTTTTCAGTGCTTTGGAGGTTGGAAGTGGTTATTTTCATTATGTTCAATAACCCTTAGAAAATATGACTTTCTGTTTCTAGGTGCTCTTGCATTTTCAGACATGAGTTAGAAAATATTGGAGGCTCAAAAATAAAATGAAGAACTTGGAGATTTTCCTAAGATAATCTGAAAATTTTGAAAGGGAGGAAAAGTAGGACGGAAGAAAGTTAGAGGATATATGAGAATCTGTGAGTTGAGCAAGGTGAAATTTTCAGAGCTTTCAGTAAAGGAGGCAAGATGGGCCATATAACACACTCTCTGAGGAAAAGAAAGACAGAGTGGGGTGAATTGTCACTCAGTTCCCTTACACAAACTACCTGGTGAAGCTACTACTTACCCTAGATTGTCTCACAGTTTGGGGTTTTTCTAGAATTGAACGCTGAGACTAGGACTTGTGTACAGTAGTCTATTTAGGAGGCAATCTCTAGATGTACAGGTAGGAGAGCCAAAAGTGAGATATTTTCTATATTCTACAGGGATTACGCCTGTAATCCCAGCACTTAGGGAGGCCGAGGTGGGCAGATCACAAGGTCAGAAGATCGAGACCATCTTGACCAACACGGTGAAACCCCATCTCTACTAAAATACAAAAAATTAGCCGGGTGTGGTGGTGCGCGGCCTGTAGTCCCAGCTACTCGGGAGGCTGAGGCAGAGGAATCGCTTGAATCTGGGAGGAGGAGGTTGCAGTGAGCCAAGATAGCGCCACTGCACTCCAGCCTGGGCATCAGAGTGAGCCTCCGTCTAAAAAAAAAAAAACCCAAAAAACAAACAAACAAAAAAGAAAAGGCAAGGAGGCCAAATCAGTGTGCATTAATGAGCAGGTTACTGTCTTGGAAAGTTGAAACTCAATACTCAGAGGACCTCTGGGATTCATTGTAGAGTACAAGAGGTGGTCCACCAACCCTTACACCCCTGTCTTCCTTGTACTCAAGCTGCATGTACTCTGAGGCCAAAGAAAGCCCTTTTTCTAAATCACAGGCACTTTGAGTAGGAAGCAGCAGTGTGTACCTAGCAGTAAGTGCCAACAGATAGGGGTGGGGAACTGATGCCATTTGTTGGGTAAAGTTATCGAGGGGTAAGGTTAAAAGGAAGAAAACCATAGCAAAGGTCTTCACATTACCGGTAATCACAAGACTGAATTTGTGGTAAGCCATGCATTTGCAAAGTTTTTAATATTCCCAGCTCTATGAAGCTTAATGTATTTCATCTAAGGTAGTATTAGTAGAGGGGATAACAGAAGGGAGAAAGTGGGCAAGGATTATTATTTCCATTTACCTGTGGAAGAAGCAGTTGATTACATGAATAGGTCAAGGTGACTTGATTTAGAAACAGAACTAAAATTTGTTAATTCCTTGTCTGGGATGCTTTCTTTTAGGCTGTATATCAACAATGTAAAGTGCCCATGAGGTGAATTTTCAAGGGACAAGCAAGGGCACTAGGGCATCAAAGTGATCTGCTCTAGGCTACACTGTTTTGGTTATAGTGGCAAGAGTAGCAGCCATGGCTTCAGGCAAACCAAAATTTAAAAGTTGAATTTACCACTTGCAAACTGTAAGTGAACTTACCACTTGTAAACCTTGGTTAAACCACTTATCTTCTCCAAATTTAGGTTTCATGATATGTTAAACCTCGGTAATAATACTTCCCACATGGGTTTGTTGTGGGGATTAACTGAGATAATACGTGAGAAAGGGCTTTGTAAACTGCCAAGTACCATACATAAAAGGCATTAACAAAATAGTCCAAGAGATATGTGAGGAAGTCAACACAGCATCCATTCCTAGCATTTCCATGGAGACCATGAAACCATAGCAGGCTTTTAGTTGTTTTTGTATGATTTTAGAAATCTTTTTTAAGGCTCAGGATGAAAGCTGATGGAATTGAAAATGCTGGGAGATTAGGAGAAGAGCTTGAATTTGAGCTCATAATCTTCCTTTGCAGCAACATATTGACAAAGTAATACTCAGGAGTGAATGATTTCCATGGCACAGAAATCTGTGCAGTTAGCTACTTCCCATAGATAGAAAACAGCTCACCCAGGTCAAGGAAACAGCCATGAGAAAAGAGCTCAGGAGCCTTCCAGGGCCAAGATTTTCCATTGCCTGCCATAGATCTAACTATAATCCAAGGGAAATTTCTAGGAAAATCTTTTTTAACACTATTACTTAAAATAATTCAGCTTGGCAAAGATACAATTCCATATGCCTTCTGATCAACAGCTAGGTAATGGATGGTACTCTGTTAGCCAATACCAGACTCACTGACAGGAATAGTGTGGTCTTTTGGTATATGGATCATTTGAGACTGATGTAATTGAGTTGCAGTTAAAAGGTGGGGAAGACTTTATGTTGTGGGTCTTGACTTCAGGTTTGAGTTTCCATCCCAGCTCTACCACTTACTAGTTATGTTCCTTCATGAATGTCCTTTGGTTTTTGAGCATTTATTCACTCACTCAGGGAAAAGAAAGTTGAGTTAGAAGTTTAGTTCCAAGGATGATCAAAGTTGAGAAGTGATTTTTGGATGTAACTGGACAGAGACCACAGAGATGGAGATATTGGTGATTTAAGAGATGTGAGGTGACATAACTAAACCAGATTGTAAAGGATACAGATGATATGGAGGCAGAAGCCCAGATGAGAGTTATACTTAGGAACAAGAGTGTTTCATCTTCTATGTGTTTACATATGCAAGTGTTTTGTAACATAGCAGACAGATGCGGTTTCCTTTTCAAAAGTGGGAGCAAGATATATTTCAAGACACCAGTTTAAACTGTTTTCATTAGCAAATAGCCCCAGGGTTTATCAATTTACAAATTTTCCATGTTTGTTCATAATGACAAGCAGACAGTGCTACTTTAAACTATCACATCTAGTGATCTGGAAGCTAGTTTGTTGAGTTAAGGACAAATACATTTCCCTGAGGTGGGCTCCTAAGTTGATATACCTGTGCCTTCTCCAATTTATTAAATAGAGAATCAGATGGGATTTGCATAATTCGGTAGGTACTTACTGTCAAAAGGCACTGTTCTAGGTTACAGAAGAAACCTAAGATGAGTAAGGCATAGTTTGCCTTCAGAAAGTTTACAGCCCAGGAAGGACCCCCACATTCAGTCTCTAACACGAGATTGTCCATACAGGATGGTTTCTGGACAGGATTTTGTAATAGGTAGGAATATAGGAGTAGGAGAAGCTAAAGTATTGTGTTCTAGGAAAAGAAACAAAAGGAGACATAATATACAGGAGAAAATAACACAAGGCAATTTGAAAAAAAAATGTTATAAATAGGACACACATAATTGTTTAAAACCTCAGGTAAAAACTTCACTTTGGAGATGGCATTAATTTGAACCCACAAGTAAAAGTGATTAAAAAAAATAAAACTAGGGCATTCCATACTGAGGGAACAGCATGAAATATGTCAAAGGGGGACAGTGTACATGGTGTGGTGAGTGAAGGAAGGACCCAGTTCATTGAGCGTCCACAGTGTGCCAAACACTGCGGCATGGGCCTTTGGGGTCTATGTGGATAGAAAGTAGGATGCCTGGTGGCTATCAAGAGAAATAAAATTGGAAAAACTATTCAGGGTTAGAGTGCTTTGAATGTCAGGCTTGGGAAGCGGGACATCATCTTGTAGGCAACAGTCATCAACAGTGTTGAATGCAGTGGATTGTGGAGAGAATGGGAGGTAGCAGAAGGTGTGACCACGCACGAGCTGGGGTTCCAAGTTTTCTGTGTTTGCTCCATTGTCCCATTGGACTTTACCTACAAAATGCAAATTCAAAGATAACATTTTAAATAATGTGAAGATGACAATCACAAGATGTTATTCTCCAAGAGTGGGACTTTTCTGAGCACAGGGTCTGTTTTGCACATCTGTGAAGCTGGTCTTGGAGCAACCTTTAAGAATATTGTTTCAGCTAGACAAGAGAAATAAGTGTTGAGATTTATGGCACTTCAGGGTGACTATAGTCAATAATAATATGTCAAAATAACTTACAGAGTAAATTTCAAATGTATCACCACAAAATAATGTCAAGCCTGGGCACAGTGGCTCATGCCTGTAATCCCAGCACTTTGGGAGGTCAAGGTGGGCAGATCACGAGGTCAGGAGATTGAGACCATCCTGGCTAACATGGTGAAACCCCATCTCTACTAAAAATACAAAAAATTAGCTGGGCATGGTGGCGGGCGCCTGTAGTCCCAGCTACTCAGGAGGCTAAGGCAGGAGAATGTCATGAACCCGGGAGGTGGAGCTTGCAGTGAGCCAAGATCACACCACTGCACTCCAGCCTGGGTGACAGAGCGAGACTCTGTCTCAAAATAAAAGAGAAAAGGTCAACAGGTGATGTCTATATTAGCTTGATTTAATTGCTCCACATTGTATATCCATATCAAAACATCACATCATACTCCATAAATGTAATACAACTGTGATTTGTCAATTAAAAATAATATAAATAAACAAAAGAAAAAAGAATGTTATTTCAATGTAGTGGAGTAGAAACAGTTGAAGCTACAATGCAGTGGATTAGGAGAGAATGGGAGACGCTGTGGACTACTTTTGATAATTTTGATGGTAGAAGGAAGGATGCTGGTATAGCACAAGAGTATATTAGGATGGGAAAAAGATTCTTGAGCATTTTTGGGGAAGAGATGGTAACTTTAGAATGTCTGTGGACAAATGGGGTAGGAATGAGTAAGGGAGGGTGGAGGGACAGGAGTAAATGCCATAGTACGGTCTCACCAAAGTAAGTAAAGATGGATCAATGGCATAGATGAAGGGGCCAGCCTGCTACAGAAGAGGGGGAAATTCTGAGGTAGGAAGGCAGAGGAGGATAGGATGGATTTAGATGGAGAGATTGTAGTGAAGTTAATATTAGATGGCCTTGATTTGGTAAAGGAGATGAAGGAAAACACATCCACAGAGAGTGCATTTACCTGAGTGGGGCTGTGGAGTCTGCAGACACTCAGAAAATTCTGAGAAATTGATGGATAGAAATAAGTCTGCAAGTCATGAAGCATTGAAATTAGGCCAATTAATAACCCTACCATGAAGTCTAAATGTTCAACAGAAAGGAAGAATTGCATATCTCTCACTTTAAATCAAAAGCTAGAAATGATTAAACTTAGGAAGGCATGTCAAAAGCTGAGACAGGGCAAAAGCTGAGACAGGTTAAAAGCTAGGCTTCTTGTGTCAAACAGTTGTCCCAGTTGAGAAAGCAAAGAAAAAGTTGTTGAAGGAAATTAAAAGTGCTACCCCAGTGAAGACCTGAATGATAATAAAGTGAAATATCCTTATTGCTGATTCAGAGAAAATATTAGTGGTCTGGATAGAAGATCAAACCAGCCACAACATTTCCTTAAGCCAAAGCCTAATAGAGCAAGACCCTAACTCTTTTCAATTATGTGAAGGCTGAGAAAGTTGAGGAAGCTGCAGAAGAAAAATTGGAAGATAGCAGAGGTTGGTTCATGAAGTTTAAGTAAAGAAGCCATCTTTAGAACATAAAAGTGCAAAGTGAAGCAGCAAGTGCTAATGTAGAAGCTACACAAAGTTATCCAGAAGATTTAGCTAAGATAACTGATGGAAGTCGCTACACTAAACAATATATATATATATATTGTTTATATATATACACTTAAGTATACATATATACACTTAAGTATATATGTATATATACACACTTAGTACATATATATATACACTAAACATATATATTTTATATATATATATATTTTTTTTTTTTTTTTGAGACAATGTCTCCCTCTGACACCCAGGCTGGAGTGCCATAGTGAGATCTTGGCTCACTGCAGCCTTCGCCTCCTGGATTCAAGTGATTCTCATGCCTCAGCCTCCTGAGTAGTTGGGATTACCACACCCTGATAATTTTTCTTTTCCATTTTTTTTGTTTGTTTTTGGAAAGGGACGGGGTTTCACCATGTTGCCCAGGCTGGTCTCAAACTCCTAACCTCAGGTGACCCGCCCACCTCAGCATCCCAAAATGCTGGAATTACAGGCATAAGCCACCATGCCCAGCCTAACAATAAATTGTTAATGCAAACAAAACACCATTATATTGAAAGAAATGCCATCTAGGACTTTCATAGCTAGAATGGAGAAATTGATGCCTGGCTTCAAAGCTTCCACAAACAGGCTGACTCTATTGTTAGGGGCTAATGAAGCTGGTGAGTTTAAATTGAAGCCAGTGTTCATTTATCATTTTGCAAATTCTAAGACCCTTAAGAATTATGCTAAATCTACTCTGCGTGTGCTCTATAAACAGAAAAGACTAGATTATAGCATGGTTTATTGAATATTTTAAGCATACTATTGAGACCTACTACTTAGAAAAAATATTTTTTTCAAAATATTACTGCTCATTGACAATGTACCTGGTCACTCAAAGCTTTTATGGAGACGGACAAAGAGATTAATGTGGTTTTCATGCCTGGTAATACAACATCCATTCTGCAGCGCATGGTTCAAGGAGTAATTTTGACTTTCAAGCCTTATTGTTTAGAAAATACTATAACTGCAACAGATTGTGATTCCTCTGATGGATCTGGGTGAAGTAAATTGAAAAACCTCTGGAAGGATTCACCATTCTAGATACCACTAAAAACATTGTGACTCATAAATTCATGTTATTAACATTAACAAGAGTTTGGAAGAAATTGATTTCAACTCTCATGAATGATTTTGAAGGATTCAAGACCTCAGTGGAGGGAGTAACTGCAGATGTGGTAGAAATAGCAAGAGAACTAGAATTAGAACTAAAGCCTGAAGATGTGACTGAATTGCTGCAATCTCATAACAAAACTTGAACAGATGAGGAATTGCTTCTTATGAATGAGGAAATAAAGTGGTTTCTTGAGATAGAATCTACTCTGGGGGAAGAGGCTGTGAACATTGTTGAAATGACAACAAAGGATTTCAAATATTCCATAAAGTTAGTTAATAAAGCACTGGCAAGGTTTGAGAGGACTTAATACAATTTTGAAAGAAGTTCTACTGTAGGTCAAATGCTATCAACAACAGTTCTTGCTACAGAGGAATTTTTCATGAAAGAAAGTCAATCAGCCAGGCACGATGGCTCGTGCTTGTAATCCCAGTACTTTGGGAGGCCGAGGTGGGTGGATCACTTGAGGTCAGGAGTTCCAGATCAGCCTGGCAAACATGGTGAAACCCCATCTCTACTCAAAATACAAAAGCTAGCCAGGCCTGGTGGCATGTACCGGTAATCCTAGCTACTCAGAGGGCTGAAGTATGAGAATCACTTGAACCTGGGAGGTGGAGGTTGCAGTGAGTCAAGATCGCGCCACTGCACTCCAGCCTGGGCGACAGAGACTCTGTCTCAAAAAAAAAAAAAAAAAAAAAGATAGAGAAAAGAAAGTGAGTCCATTGATGCAGCAATCTTCACTGTTGGTTTATTTTAGGAGATTGCCACAGCCACCTCAACCTTCAGTAAGCATCATCCTGATCAGTCAGCAGCCATCAAGGCCCCTCACCAGCAAAAGAAAAAATTACAACTCAATGAAGGCTCAGGTGATCATCATCATTTTTTAGCAATAAAGTATTTTAAATTATGTACATTTTTTGGACGTAATGCTAGTAGACCCAGTATAGTGTAAACATAACTTTTATATGCACTAGGAAGCAAAAAAAATTGTGTGACTTGCTCTATTGTGTTATTCATTTTATTGGAGTAGTCTGAAACCAAACCCCCAATATCTCCGAAGTTTATTTGTACTTTATGTTGATTAACTTTAATTCTCAACAGTCCCATAATGAGAAAGAGAGGAATGGAGAGATTAAGTGACTTGCAAGAGCCCCTCCAGGAACTAGAAGGGAGAGCTGGGATGGCTCTACGACTGTAATTGTCACTGTGGGCTGTGGTGCGTGGTGTACCATAACACCTAGGTGATCTCCAGGGTCCTAAGAGGTGCTAACATTCTATGTGGCCATGAAATTAACCTTTTAGGCAGATGTATAGTTTCTTGATTCTTCCTGTAATTCCAAAGCATTTTTCCTGTATGAACTTACTGGTCATTGCGGCAAGAAAGACAAGTCTTCATTTTCCCAGCCCCACCGCTGGGAACGGCTCCTCAGGTGAAAAGCTCGGGATGGCCTCAAGGTGGCAGCATTAACTCAAATATGGATGGACAGAGCCTGGTATCTGGCCTTGAAGTAATCCAAAAGCCAGAATTGGCCCTTTTCTGCCTTTTAGTTCTTCTAAAACCCCAAGCTGTAACTGTTTGGAGGTGAAGAGTCAACATGATCTTGTGAGGAGACCAAACAGTGAAGACACTGGAGGCATCAAAGTGGAAAAGTAGAAGTATTTCCCAGGAATTAAGAGTCTTTGGAGGGAAAAGAAAGAGGATATATTGGGTGCCATGAAGAAATGATGAGTGAGGTTCAAAAAGATTAATGATTCATCTGTTATCCATTCATAAGTAGTTAATTCTAGGCCTCTTACTTGCCAAAACCAAGAACCACACCCCTTCACCGTGTTAATAGTCTTCATTTTTATCTGGTTAATTTTTTAGAATATTAAACACTGATAAAGGAGAGTACTAAATTATTTTATAAAGCCAGATATATAGGCTAGATTGTCTCAGTGGTTAGAGTCGTGATCCTACAGGTGAAGTTTTCCCTTCTTTCTTCATCTTGTTCCTCTCCCTTTCTTCCTCTTCTCTCCCCTTCCCTCCCCTCCTTCTTTTCTTTGCTTTCTCTCTTTATCTGTCTTATCCCATTTTTCACTCTTTCTTTCTCTAGTTTTTTCCTTGGTTGTTTTATTGGTCAAATAAATAATAAGGAAGAAACCTAAGTCTTCAGAGTTGGACTTAGAGTTGGACTCAGAGTTGTGGGTCAGGTGATTAGATGCTACAAAATTCCAAGAGTATGCAAAAATATCCCTGGACTTCTATCACCTAGCTTGCCACTTGCTTGGCCACTTTATATGTCTTATTTTGTTAAAAATAATTATTCTAACAGGGGTTTTTTTCTTGGAAATGTTTTCATGAGAGCAAAGAAAAAGTGAGTAAATAAGCTGTACTTTTGTAACTGACTGTAGTGGAACATGCATTTGTGAGAATCTAAGAGAAGTATTGTTTTCTAGATTCTGAGAGCATCTCTGCTTTTCCACATTTATTTCCAAGAGAAGCAGTAGAGCACAGTGTAAAAATATATAGAATTTGGGTCAGACAGACTTGAGCATTTCCTCACTTTCTGGAATTACAAGATGCTCCAGGCTTCCCTGGTATATTCCCTGCTCCAGTGCTAGAACCAGCCATTTCTCGAAGGAGCCCTGGTTTCTTTTATTAGAGAATAATATTAGAAAAAGATCTAAGTGCTAGGTGTGTACAGAAGTTTTCACATCTGTAAAATTGAAAAAATATATATTTCTCGTAGAGTTATATGAACATTAAGTGAAATAACACATACAAATATATACTGAACCAAGGGCTTGAAACATAGGAAGCTATATTATATATTATATAAATATATATTATATACATATAAATGTATCAGAAGCTGAAATAAAGAAATCCTTTGCTTTTTGTAGGCTCCATGTTAAAATTCATTTAAAACCAAGTTGATTGGGAAAAAAGTTCCTGGAAGTGTTTTGATTCACAGAGCTCTTTGAAACTCTGAGTTCTGTAGACAGAGCTGGGTTTGGGAAAATGGAGATTCTGATGCAATTTATCATTTATAATCTGACATTTTGAAAATTTCTCCCCATTTAGTCTTAGATAAAGGGCCAACTCCCAGTACTTACAGGAAATCTGTGGGCTGATTGTGCGGTGGCTGGATCCTCAAGCTCCTTCGAAAGCATTTTTTGATAGAATTTGCTCATCAATAATCTTAGCCTGTGACTAGGAGAACCAGGACTCCCCTGTGGCCCCTAAGGGATCTTTGAGGCGCCTCCATATCATAATAATGTTTCAGTTCCCTCAGGAAAGTGGTGTTTTGATTGCTTGTTTGTATGTTGCTGAGCCCTGGATTGGAATTGAGACCTTAGGGAACCCCTGCTTCAGATGCTCCCAAATCTACATAGGCACTAGCTTCTAGCTGATCTCAGACTTTTCACACAGTTTGGTATGGCGCACTTACAGTCTCAAGCAAACTGCAGCAGCAGCTGAACTGTCTTTACACTTTTATCACATAGCCTCAGGAAATCTTTTACTATTTGAAATCCAAGGTCCTCAGAGACCAACAGCTCTTCTTTTCTTTTCTTTTTCAGACTTCAAAAAGTCCAGTGTTGAAGCAGTTCTGAATTGAGATCTCATAATTCCCAAGGACATAGGTATGTTTTCCCTGATCTTTTTAAAAAGCAGTATTCTTCACACTGTAGGTAGAAATAATGGGTTCGTCTAAAAGAAAGAGGCTCAGAAGTAGGTATATAAAAAGACTCTTAATTCAATTTCCCCCAACCTCCTCTGCTACATTTCACAAGAACAGAGACAGAAGTTTCCCATAAGTAATTTGGAGTCACCTTTACTTAGACAGCCATTGCCATAGTCATTGCTAGATGGGGTGTTGCTACCAACTGATGTTAATAAAACCTGGCAAATAACTTCATACGATTGGCCTACAGTTTAATAAAGAGATTGATTAATTAGCTTCTATGGAGCACCTGCTAGAGGCCACACACTGGCTGAATTTTCTCATATTTTATCTCACTTTATCTTCTGTCTATAAAGGAAAATTGACTTGCCTACAGTCCCAAAGCAAGTAAGCATTAAAGCTCTTACTCTAACTCAACTGCTGAGATTCTAATTCACTCATCCACTTAACAAATAGTTGAGTCTACCATGTGGCTGCCTTGAGTCTAAGTAGTGGATAATAAAGCACAAAACAGTGACAAACAATATAGACCTTGTCTCTTCCCTTATGGAATTTATTGCATTGAGAATCTTCTTTAGAACTCCCCAAATGGGGCTGTGATGATTGGGGGTGATGCTTCAAACCCCTTTAGAAGAAATTTTGATGGAACTTTTTATTTCCAAACTATCTTAATGGCTTAGACTTCTCCTTCTCTCTTTATAACAATAATAATTCCTTAAATTTTAATGCTTTTTCAGTTTTTGACTTAATATTTTAACCTTAGATATTTCAGTATTCAATCTTAGATATTTCAAAAATGTTTTTTCTCTTTCAAGACTCCTTCCGATATTTATTTTAGGTCCATGCAGAAAAGCCTGGGTTTTACAGGACTTGAGTGGGAGGAGATACAGCAGCAGCAGCAGGATTTGGATTCAGGCCTTGCAGCCTCCCAGGGTTGGTGCTGGGTAAATGAGGCCTTTTCTCTCTGCACTGACTCCAGATTTCTCCTTGCTGCTCTGGATCTCAACACATTTATTAACAGAGACCGCAATGCATAAATGGAAGGGTTGCCCATCAACGGAACACAGAAAGTACCTTAAATATTAATTGCTGGTAGAGGAATACGGCAGTCAGGGACAGTTCATTATGGGGGGGTGGTGTAATGGCTTTTAAAAGCTGAACCTACAGCTTAAGTGAATAGACTCCTGTGGTCAATATTAACCAAGGAAATTGATCTAATAAGCATTTCAGAAGGTATTTTGGAAAATAATTCACAATCCACCCTAACTCAGCTGCATTTTATTCTTGGAGTTTTTCCAGGTTTTCATCCTACCTTGTGTCTAGGAAAAGGTTGGTTTACGATATGGGAGGGCTAATATCTCTTTGGTCAAAGGACCACAGTACTTAGCAAGCAGTTATCCCTTCCTGGGGTCCCTCTACCAATAGGCAGCAATATTTGGCTAGAGTTCTAGACTTTAAACCAGTCACTTCACCTCACTGAGCCTCGGTTTCTTCATGTCTATATCTGCTATCTTTCTCTCTCTCTATCTAGTCATGCAATAATTAAATTAAGAAGTGAATGCAAAAAGAGTTTTATAAACTTTAGAACCAGTGTTTTTTATAAACTCTAGAACAGTGGTTCTCAATCAGGGGAATGTTACCCTTCAGGGGACATTTGGCCACGTCTGGAGACATTTTTGACTGTTACAAATGGGAGGTGGTGGTGTTACTGGAATCTAGTGAGTAGAGAGAGGCCAGGGAAACTGCTGAATATCTTACAACGCACAGGACAGCACTCCCTCTCCCCCACCACACCCTGCACCAAAGAACTATCCAGCTCATAATGTCAGTAGTGCTGAGGCTGAAAAATCAGGCTCTGGAATTGTACAGATTTTACAGTTAAGCAGTTATGTGACCTTGAGGGGCACTACATCCTTCTGTTTCCAAATATGTAAGATCAGAACACTGCCTGTCATAGATTACAGGATATTGTGTTTGCTAAATTTGAGAGTATACACACATGTCAAAAGTCAAAAGAAAAACAAGTTAAAAAGGCTGGATAAATATAATGGAAAGTGCTACTGGTCAGAAAGTCAATTGGTACATTACTGGATAGTAATGTACCAAGCTGACTGAGCCAGTTCTTATGAAACTAGCCACATCGTGTGTGTGTAATGGTCATCCAAAAAGGACAAGCTACACTATCCCCTTCTTTTTGTGTCGCCAAATTGCTGCTGTTACTCTTCAAGGTAAGCTAAAGTCCAGCAGAACTGAAGCATTTTTCTCCTTTAATTCCTGTTTTCTCCTTTTTCCTCCTCTCTTCTCACATTTTCTCCCTCACTTCTTCTGAGTCTGCTCCCACTCACTCTGCTACTAGGAGTGGGGAAAGCCTGTGAACACCTCAGGTTGAGGAACAAAAATAGGAGGGAAAGAGTGCTCTAAAATGAGGACAGAAACCTGTCTCCAGGCCTAACCATCTGCAAACTCACTGTTACTCCTGAATATTTTTCATACGGCAAGTCTAAGCTAATATTTTGGCCCAAAGCACAAACCTGCTAGACAAGAGGACGATAGGATGTTTGTTGTGGAATTAAAGAGCATGAAAAATATTTCCATACTTTCCTATTGATGTTCTGTTTGATTCACCAAATATTTATATATGTGTGTGAGGGGCCATGGTAAGGAGGGTAGACCAGAGGGGATGAAGATAGTTACCGTCCCAAGGGGCTTAGAGCTAGGTGAAGAGTGAGTGGTTGCCCAACTAATTGTGCAATAATCAGCCAAGACTCAAGTGCTTTGAGGAGGCAGAGAAAGGAGGACTTAACTGTAATTAGAGTCTACAACAAAGACTTCTGATAAGGGGTGAAAAAAGACATATGCATATACACAGATACACAAAGCCGTTTGTATATATCAAATTTATAGTTTTATATTAAATACATATAAATACATACTCATATTTACATATACCATACTCCCTTTCAGTTGAACTACTGTTGAGGGATTAGTTTATAAAGGCTTCAAAAGTTGTGGTTAAGATCTTTGGATTTAGTATCAAACAGACCTTGAAGGCACCACCTTGCCCTGCCAACACCTTGATTTTGGCCCAGTGAAACTGATTTCAGATTTCTGACCTCCAGAATTTTGAGAGAATAAACTTGTGTTGTTTTAAGGAAAAATAAATTTAGAAAATCTTTAGTGAGGCTATATTATTGGAAGTAGAATGTGGAAGACAATAAGTGATGGATGTTTTTATTTTTAATAATTAAATACATACAATCTTATATCCACATCATAATTTGTATTTATATGACGTAAATATGTTAAAGAATTCAAGATGAATGTATTAACTTTAGATTCAGAAATATAAAGGGGTGAACTTTGATTCTGACCCCTAGATAGGCTATCTTGCTGAATATTCAGCTCCCTGAGCCTTAAATTCCTTATCTGTAACATGGGCATAATAGCACCTATCTCATATGAATTAAAAGCTATAATATAACAGAGGGTTCTAGCATGAGTCTTACACACAGTACATTCTCTCTATACATTAGTTTTCTCCTTTTTTATCATTCCATCCTCCCTTCTCATACTTTCATTGGAATTTTGCTGACGCCTCTTCTTTAATCACCAGGCTAATTCAAGCTGGCCACAATGGAGAATAGCACAGAAGTGACAGAGTTTATCCTCTTGGGATTAACAGATGACCCCAATCTTCAGATACCCCTCCTCCTGGCATTTTTATTCATCTACCTCATCACCCTGCTTGGGAATGGGGGAATGATAGTGAATCATCCACTCAGACTCCCATCTCCACACTCCAATGTACTTTTTCCTCAGTAACCTCTCCTTTGTAGACTTGGGTTACTCATCAGCTGTAGCCCCCAAAACGGTGGCTGCATTGCGGTCAGGGGGCAAGGCCATCTCCTACAATGGATGTGCACCTCAGTTCTTCTTCTTTGTGGGGTTTGCCACTGTTGAGTGCTACCTCCTGGCCTCCATGGCCTATGACCACCATGCAGCGGTATGTAGGCCTCTTCATTACACCACCACCATGACAGCAGGTGTGTGTGTCCTTCTTGCTACTGGTTCCTATGTCTCTGGCTTCCTCAATGCCTCTATCCACGCAGCAGGCACCTTCAGACTCTCCTTCTGTGGTTCTAAAGAGATTAATCATTTCTTCTGTGACATTCCCCCACTACTGGCTCTCTCATGCTCTGACACACGCATCAGCAAGTTGGTGGTCTTCTTTGTGGTGGGCTTCAGTGTCTTTTTCACCCTCCTGGTCATCCTTATTTCTTACTTCTTCATATGCATCACCATTCAAAGGATGCGTTCTGCTGAAGGGCGGAAGAAAGTCTTCTCCACCTGTGCTTCCCATCTCACTGCTGTGTCCATCTTCTATGGCACAATCATCTTCATGTACTTACAGCCCAACTCCAGCCAGTCCGTGGACACAGACAAAATAGCCTGTGTTTTACACAGTGGTGATTCCCATGCTGAATCCCTTGATCTACAGCCTTAGGAACAAAGAAGTGAAAAGTGCTCTCTGGAAAATACTCAACAAACTTTACCCCCAATATTAAGTGTGAATGGGAAGTAGGCAAGCAATTAAGGGATAAACTTTCTCTCACACCTAAATGCCATCATGACTTTCAATGTTTGGCTGGTTTCAGTTCTTTCTTCCCCAAGAACAGTGGTTACTTCTGCTATTAGAAGATGTAAAAAGCAGCACATTGAAAAGTCTTACTTAGAAAGATAATCTTATATTTAGTGAACAACAACATGGGACAGTTAAGCTTTTCTTGCTTTAGTTTCTTCATGCGGTTTAAAGCAGAAGATTGAAGCATACAAGTGAATGTACCAAATTTTCCTCATCCTATTTTTAATTGTAGGAATTTTTTATTCACTATTAAACTTGGTGTAAAGATTTCACCTTCATTTTTATCAAATGAACACGCAGTATTTTTTTATTCCTTTGTCCTGAGAGTTTGAAAGTTGGACTTTCTGAGGTAGACAAAGGATGTTTCAATATTTTAAATGATATTTCAGAGAAAGTTGTAATTTAAAGGACAGGGCAGTAGATCGAGTCAGGTAGCTGAAGATTAAATCTTTCCAACCCCCTACTCTCCCTTCTGTACCCACATTCCTATCCTACTCACTGGTCATGTGCCTTTGTAATTTCCATTCCCTTTTGCTAAAGCGTTGGGGAAACATTACACCTTGTTATATACAGAAATATGGAAATGCTTTAATAGATGAATTACTTAAACTTTAACCTGACTAAATACAACTTCCTTTGGAGAGCCTACACTATCTTCTATGTTTCTTGTCTCTGTCTAACATAATTACCAAAACTTCCAGAAGGTTTAAAGAAAAAAAACAGTTTTCCCTAGAGCTATGAAAAAATATATTTGTTTTCTGAATTAAATGCTTGCATTTCTTAGCACCCTTAAGTTTGGTGAATCTATTATGAAGATGTGTAATAGCTTTCTGGACTGTCTTTGCTTTTATTTTTTCAATAATTCAGCTCACCTCTGGGTCTCCATTGCATTCCGGTGTTCTGTAATTAGATGCTACAAGAATAAAAAAGCCTGCCTGGAAATTTACTTCTTAGGAACAGCACGATGACGCACAGTGCTAGTCCACCTTCAGGTCTTGTTTCATGTGCTAGATGGTGTGAGCAAATGTGTGTGCGTGGGAAGGGAGTGGTGATTAATTTCACTTCTCACATATCAACTGCTTGATGGTGTTTATAACTACAGTTAATCTAAGTCACCACAATAGATCATGATTTCAAAATCTCCCCAAAAAACCCAACAAATTAATTTTGACTTTATAGATGAAGACCAGAAATCGTGGTTGGCTAACTCAGTTGCCTTAAAATGTCAATTTAGTTTTCAGATTATCGAGCTCCATTATGTACAGGGCAGCCTCTGTCTGAGGAGGATAAATCATAAGTCTTCTGGGAAAAATTGCAAAGAAGGAGTTATGGAACATGAGAAACATGAGAATAGCTTTCTCTGGCACATGGCTGCCATCACCTGAAAAGATCAGGAGCTTCTGAGCCCAAGGCCTAGACAACCTATACCTCCCCCATTCAGCCGCCTCCCTCCCCTCTTCTTTAGCAATGAGGCCCATTCAGCAACACACAAGGAAGAACAGCCTTCACAGGCCAGGATCCACTGCATATAGGAATCTTTCTCATTGAAAGCTACAGAGCTCAAGAGTATCTGCATTTGGAGAAGAGCCTGGGAAGCAGCTATCCAAGCACTGGGTGCATTCCGATCTCAGCTACACATTTTCCCTACTTGATATAATTGACTTTTTTCCCTCCTCATCCTGCTCCTCCTTCTTTACTTCATTTTATGCTTCTTCTCCTCTTTTTCCTTCCCAACTTCTTTCTATGCCCAGCCCAAGCAGGAACTTTCCTCACCACTAGACCATTTAGATTTCTATAAAAAAATTAAAGTCTAGAGTCTATATATCATAACCATTACAGTATATATTAAGATGTGTATCTGGGCATGTTTCTTCTTTTATGATTTTAATTTTTATTTCATCAGTTTTGGGGGGTACAGGTTGTTTTTGGTTACATGGATAAGTCCTTTAGTGGTGGTTTCTGAGATTTTAGTGTGCCCATCACCCGAGCAGTGTGCCCAATATGTAGTCTTTTATTCCTCACCTCCCTCCCAACCTTCCCCCACTGAGACCCCAAAGTCCATTTTATCATTCTTATGGACGTATTTCTTTATGCCTCTATACCTCAGTTTAGGCAGGAAAAAGTGGGCCTCCTAAGATTTAAGGGCCTAGTGTCTACATATTTATATTTTATGTTGAAATCACCTCAAACAAGTGTTCCATCTGACTGTAAATAGGTATAAAAGAGTACTATCAAAAGCTGGATGAAAATTCTAACTGTTCTTATCAGTTGTGTGACCTCAAGAAAGTCATTTAGTCTTACTGAACTCAATATACAGGATAAAGTGTGAGGGTAATATGAAATTAAGTATGTGAATGTGCCCATCATAATGAATGTGTATTTCATACCATTGAGATTTCTATACTAGCTCTTTCTTCACTTAGCTGTCCCTGGACTTCTCATTTTGGCTCTTGAGCTGCCTGAGCAAAAATAGGAAGTCCAAGGACAGCTAGGTGAAGCTCATCCCATCCAAGTCCTAGCTTTTATTTTCATTCGTTGTTTAACTTCCTGCCCTCCAAGTTTCCAGCTCTACAGCAGACACATTTCAAGCTGACATTACATGGGTATTCATTTATAGAAGCTACTCAGAAGGGGATGTCCTGTCGCCAGCAAGACATCAATTCACAGAGTATACGTTACTGTGGGAGCTCGTCCCTTCCACACAGGAAATCTGTCAAATGGAGACTAAATGCCCATTTGGTTAATAACAACACCCACTTTCTCCCTGCAGGAATTGTCTGATGAATGAGAGACCTTGTATGTAGGGCCTGCAGCTCAATGCAGTGCAATAAAGGCACAGGGACTTCCTACCTGAAATGTTCAAAAGAGAATGTGAAAATTCATAAATCAGGGCAGTTATTTATATCAGGATAGATTATTCTTTTAAAAATGGATTATGATTGAATTATTCTAAGTAGGATGTTCCCTTTGTGCATTAGAGCATTTGTTGAGGTTTATGTATTGGGAATGGAAAATTAAAATATTAAATTCCTTGGCAATTGAAGCTGGAATTGCAGAGTCATAGACTCTTTAGCCAAAAGCTGAAAGAATTTAAAAATAAGCTAAACCGATCCTCTCATTTCACAATTAAAAACCCCGATTTTTACAGTTTAACTTGCTTAAACTCACAAAGAACCAAATCTTGTTTGACCCTTTTTCATATTTTATAAAGTACTTGTGGTATAAAAAGACATTTTATACTTTTACCTTCATTTATTCACCATGATATAGTTATTTGTGCTTCAGTTTTGCAGTGGAGGAAACCAAAGCTTTGAGAAGTTAACTTACCTGTCTACTGTTAAAAAGAGGAACCG
This sequence comes from Pongo abelii, assembly GCF_028885655.2. Taxonomy (NCBI): domain Eukaryota; kingdom Metazoa; phylum Chordata; class Mammalia; order Primates; family Hominidae; genus Pongo; species Pongo abelii. The sequence continues at coordinate 16,882,470 of NC_071994.2, forward strand.
AGGTATGAAACGAGTTTTTGCCTTCCCTGACCAAGACTCTGAAAAAATAAGTCACTACATATGTTAGTAAATTTCAATGGAGGTCTTACTTAATGTGAAACTCACTTACACTCTTCCACGATGAGTCCTTGCCATGTGGAAGGCACTCTGAAGAATACAAATAAGACTGTAAGATGTAATCCCTACTTCCACAAAGTAAAGCCCCCTGCATATATGTTTACTGATGTAATGCACCTTAAGGTTAATGACTCAATGTTCAATAACTTTACCAGCAGGAATTTTCCAGTATTCCACAGAGCATGAATGGATCAGGGCATATTTGTTTTCAGTCTTGATAGAGTTGGCTCTTTGAGTGCCACAGCTGACAGTGATAGCCCGGCCTCAGCCAATGTTAACTAGACACAAGCTGCAGAAAAGGCATGGTGTGAAGTTGATGAAGAAACCAGTTGATATTCAATATTGTTCCTGCTTCAGGAGCAACTTACAAATAACGTGGTGGAACAGAGGACATACCTCTAAGTAGATGATAGTTCAAAGGCATTTGTGGCCATTATCAAATGAGTAGTCTAGAAAATAATAATTAGAACTCATCAGGGACATGAAAGAATCCTATGGGCAGGGGAAGATCCTCAGAGGATGTGGCATGTGAGCCAAGCTCTGTAAGAATAATGTAGATGGAACCCAGAATTCCAAGATTCCAACCTTACTTTCTAGTCAAAACTCTACCAATTGCCAGTGGTGAAGCTGGTATAAGCCACATATCTCTGAGCCAATTTTCTTATCATCAAAGTGAAGACAATAGCACCAGCCATACCTTCCTTAGGGCGTTTTGCAGGCTAAATGAGATAGTGGATGAGAAAGCATCTTCAGAATTGCTACCCTCTTTTGAACTATAGTGTTGCTGTTGGTAATAATATTATAAGCAGAGCTGAATGGGGAGTTCCTAAGCAACCATCTGAACTCAGGTATGGAGGTTGGATTGCACATGGCATGTTGGCAGGAGCTTGTAGAAAAGTTGGCCATTCAGATTAGAAGAGGGTGAACCACTAATGCCTCAGTCCGTTACTTCTACAGGCAATTGAAACTTGTTGTCATCAAACAAGGTGAAGAGACTGGGCCTTTGAGAATAATTGCATCTCTATAGAGAAATCATGCTTTTACAGAAAAATTTCTGTAGGATCTCACCAATCAGGTATCTAGATCCAAGCCTGAGAATTCTCCCTCCTGTTCGTAACATGGAATTTCTCAGTTATTAGCCTGTGATTATTTCACAAAATGTGTGGGGGGAGGGATAAGATATTTGTAGCATATCTAATTAGGAAAAAAAGTTATTGTATATACATATGCATAAACACATGTATGTGCATATTTATGTGTCTATATATATATATATACATATGTGTGTGTGTATATTTTAAACTTTCTAGAAAACAGTAAGAAAAAGACAGATAACCCAATAGAAAATACAAAGTTTAATTGTCCAGTCTCCTTTTTCATGTTCATTTATATGGCCTATCTACAGTTTGGGGTAGTGATGAATTATGCTCATGTGAACATTTTGGTCATGTATCTTGGTGCACAAATGCATTAATTGTTCTAGGCTAAATATACCTGAAAGTAGAATTGCTGAACTGTAGGGTTTATTCATTTTCAACTTTTGTAAATAATGTGACGCTATTTTCCAAAGTAGTTATACCAATTTTTACTTCTATGAACAGTGTGTGAGAGTTCTTACTGCCAGTACTTAGTATTACTGGAGTTATAAATTTTGCCAGTTTGGTTAGAGAATAGTGTCTTTTATTGTTGTCTTAATTTGTACTATCTTGATTACTGCTGAAGTTCAGCACAATTTTGTTTTTTTCCCCAAATTTTTCACCTGTTTTTATTTGTGTAAAAATGAACCACAAATAAATACAAACAGAATAAACAGAAATGAATATATGGGGAGTTAATTTGTTCTATTCCTAACTGAGTGATAGAAATTGATGTTTGCTTGGTAATTGTTGTTAAACTGAATCTAGAAAATTTTTTTATATTTGAAAGAGCTTTTATTTTTAAAATACACTCATAATAATAAGAATTTAGTGATAATTTTACAGTGTGCAAGCTATGAAGTCTAGTAAAAGAATATTGTGGTCTTTGAAATTGAAAAAAAAAACTAGGTTTATGTGCTGCTATCATCTACTCTCTGGACCCTCTACAAGCTTCACTTTCCTAATCTATAAAAGGCAACAATAAATTCCCAGAAAGCTACTGGGAGTAATAAATTAGTTAAGGTTTATAAAACATCTAGCAAATCACATTGACTAAATAAATATCAGTTCCCTTCCCTCTTCTTCCAAGCCTCACTTATTTAAACAATATTCACTGAGTGCCCACAGTGGACTATTTCTTTAACATAGGTCACCTATGAATCAAGCAAATATAATAAACACATACTTCAGATCCTAGGTCAAAAATATGTGTGGGCTTTGGAATGGGGGTATACAGTGCAGTGAAATAAAGAGCTCAGAAGCAAATATATATATATATATATATATATATATATATGCATGCTGAGGCTGGGCATGACTGCTCATGCCTGTAATCCCAGCACTTTGGGAGGCGAGGCCAGCAGATCACCTGAGGTCAGGAGTTTGAGACCAGCCTGGCAACATGGTGAAACCCCATCTCTACTAAAAATACAAAAATTAGTGGGGCATGGTGGCAGGTGCCTGTAATCACAGCTACTCGGGAGGCTGAGATAGGAGAATTGCTTGAACCCGGGAGGCGGAGGTTGCAGTAGCTGAGGTTGCACCCCTGCACTCCAGCCTGGGCGATAGAGCTAGACTCCATCTAAAAAAAAATGTGTATATATATGTGTGTATATATATATATATAATATATATAATATAATATATAATAGAATATATAATATAATATATAATATATAATATATAATAGAATATATAATATATAATATGATATATAATATATATAATATGATATATAATATATAATATATAATATAATATATAATATATAATATAATATATAATATATAATATATAATATAATATATAATATATAATATGTAATATAATATATAATATATAATATATAATATAATATATAATATATAATATATTATATATAATATATAATATAATATATAATATATAATATATTATATATAATATAATATATAATATATAATATATAATATAATATATAATATATAATATATTATATATAATATAATATATAATATATAATATATAATATAATATATAATATATAATATATTATATATAATATAATATATAATATATAATATAATATATAATATATAATATATTATATAATATATAATATATTATATAATATATAATATATAATATATAATATATTATATAATATATAATATATTATATAATATATAATATATTATATATTATATAATATATATATATAGTATGTATATATATGCTGCATCCTTGGGCCAACATTAGTGAAGTCCATATCAGTTAAAGGAATTTGTTGGATTTTGCCTGATTGGTTAAAAACAATTGTGATGACATGGTCAGAAATATCAAAGAAGTGCTAGTTTGGTGAAAAAGGTGAGAAGTTTGCCCCATAATATGTTGTATTTTAGATGCTAACATGTCTCCTCTCTGGTGATGTGCCTCAATACTTAGAAACCTGAACTGGGAGCTCAGAAGAAAGGTGAAAGTTGAGACTAGGTAGATAAGGAAAGCCAAATGAACCTACGTATTTTATGTACCTTTTTTGGAATACCAAATTTTATATATATACACAAACACATATATATGTATATATAAAATTTGTATTATATATACACATACACACATTATATATACATGTATGTATAAATAAAAATAAAATATATTTATATATGTACACACACGCACACCAAAATATATATCACAGTAAAAATGTTAAAAAAGGTAAATCAAACAAAGCTCTTATATTTTAGAAAGTGATATAACTAAATTTCTGTTATAAACTTTTCCATATATGTTACATTTCACACTTCAAATGTTTAGAAACAGACCCAACAGAGCTCCTATATTCAATAAGTTTATTTAAAAAAAACTAAAGGGGAGATAAGACCTATATATAAGTAACTTTAATTCTATGTAGAAAATAATAAAAACCAACAAGAGATACATATAAAATGCTATAGTAATAGTTGAAAGGTAGATTCTAGGGTGAGGAATTGAGGAAGATAACTTTGCTCTGGACAAGAAAGTGAGATACAGTAAAATAGAAGAGAAATTATTCAGATATATTTCACAAATAGTGTCTGTTTGGCTGAAGTGTAATATCTGTGGAGAGAAGTAATGGAAAATAAGTTTGGAATGATACAATGGTGCCCAACAGTAGGGATATTATCTTTCAAATTGAGGTTTTCAAATTTAAGCTATAGATTCAAACTTCACTAAAGAAATTCTGGATATCATGCAGATAGATGTCAGAGATAAGGCAGAATCTCAACTGCTGTAGAAGAGTATTTAAAACAGCTTTCCTTATGCGCCTATGTTAAAGTAAAGCACTTGTTTGCTTCAGAGGAAATTTTCAGCATTTTATATATGAGCACATATCCACCTTAAACATTATTTGAGCACCTGCTCTAGCAAATATTGGTATTCTGTGTATCTAGAATCCATTTTCCTGCTTAAAATATTGTGACTTTCTTGGAGAATGATCTCTTTCTTGGAGAATAGATTGGTGGGAGAAGAGTGTCTAGTTCCTGTACCCTCTCCACCCACAAGTCTATGGAAGCTGAGGCAAGGATAACATTTCCTTCCCTGCCCCCTAAGGAAGAGAAATCTATACAGACAGATTCATGGAGGTACATAGAGAGGCAGGCGTGAGTCCTAAGCTCAGCCAACAAAAAGTTCTCACTCCCCTAAATTTGAATCTGCAAGGGATGGAAAGAAGCATCAAGGCTTGGAGCTCATTTGCTATAGCAGGGAGATGCTGGTGGGGCCATTCCAGACATGACATGGTTCTTTGCTTCTGACTTCTGTTCCTTAGCCCTCTGAAATGCTCCTGGTTCCTGCATTTTGCCCAGTTTCCTTTTGATTCTGCAAACCTCTTGATATCCTTTCAATTACCTCCTTTGTTTCCCTTTAAGTTAGCCTGAACTGGTGTCTATAATGAAACATAACTGATACCTCTAGCTTGTGAGGGATACTCTTCCATGGACGGTAGAGTGAACAAGAGAGAAGTCACTGACCTCACAAAATTATAAATGTTAAAGAGTATGGGGAATAAAGCACCCTCAATAATAAAAGAGAGGTCCACAATATTTCAATAAAAAACAAAAAGTGTTATAAAAAATTATCAGGAAGTAAATAATGCAGAGGAAACACTGCCACAAAATTTAACTTAGCAGAAAATGAAGCAAATTACCAAGGCATCCATTTTGTAAATATTTTTGTTCTTGCTAACAATAGTAATAAAGATCTGGAATTATTGGTACATAGGATGAAAGAGATCTTAGGGCTGTTTTTGTTCCCCTGTTGCATGTTACTGACTAGGAAGTTGAGGCCTGGATAGGAGAAGTGGTCTCTGAATTCTCATCCAGGAAGTGACAGAGTGAGACTTTGTGCAGTATTCTAACTCTGCATACCACTTCACACACCACAGCAGCTCTGGCTGGCGGCCACAACCCCTTTTGTGTGTGAGCACACATTTAGTTTGCTTAATGTTTTTGATAGAGTCAGAAACATTTTTCTTACAAACATGTTTGTCCTTATAAACACATTACTGATTTTCTGTTCAGATAATGGTCACTTTTTATCTGAGTAATGTATGAGCCTGGCTAAAGCTGGACAATGTTGTGTCCAGGAGCCAGTATACTGACTTTCAAGTTAATTGCAACAACCACTTCTTTTTAGATCCCTCGTTGGCTGCTCTTCAGATTTCTCTCTTCAATTCCAAGTGCATCGTATGTAAACAATAGTGTCTGTGATAGTGGATGTGATTGTGTGCTACCTGGATCTCCTAGCTGAAATCCTTCCAAGAATTTCCTTCAGTCAATGGGACCCACCTCCCCTGAGGTTATGGCTCCAGGTGAAGATTAAACAGCTGTAGAAGTGTCATCCAAGATTGACCAGTGAGTAGTATGAAGGCCTGCCCCCACTTGTCCTGTTTCCTTGACACAGCTCCCAAGAGCCATCTCAGCTCCCAAGCACCCTGAAGGATTGGCTGAGGCCTTTGTTGAGACTGCATTGCAGCCCAATTTCTCCCTCTCTCTGATTCTGCTGCCATCTCTCCCTTACAGATGCTGTTCCTGACAGTCCTTCCTGGAGAGCCATCTGCACACACATCTCAGTCTCAGAGTCTATTTCCCAATGAATCTAATCTGAGAGATCTCTTCACTTGCTGTTTTTTCCCTGTATGAAATAGTTACTTTGTTTTACTTTATTTTATTAAGTTCAGTGGTACATGTGCAGGTGTGTTATATAGGTAAATTGTGTGTCATGGGGATTTGGTGTACAAATTATTTCGTCACCCAGGTAATAAGCATAGTACCTGATAAGTAATTTTTCAGCCCTCTTCCTCCTTCTCACCCTCCACCCTCAAGTAGGCCCTGGTGTCTTTTGTTCCATTCTTTGTGTTCAAATGTTTAGCTCTCACAAGTGAGAACATGTAATATTTGTTTTTCTGTTCCTGTATTAGTTCACTCAGGATAATGGCCCCCAGCTCCATCCATGTTGCTTCAAAGAACATGATCTTGTTTCTTTTTATGATTGCATAGTATCCCATAGTGTATATATATCACATTTTCTTTATCCAGTCTACTGTTGATAGGCATTTAGGTTGATTCCATGTCTTTGCTCTTGTGAATAGTGTTGCAATGAACATATGCATATATGTGTCTTTATGACAGAACTATTTATATTCCTCCTGGCATATCCCCAGTAATAGGATTGCTGGGTCAAATAAGAATTCTGTTTTAAGTTATTTGAGAAATTGCCACACTGTTTTCCACAATTGCTGAACTAATTTACGTTCCCCCCAACAATGTATAAACATTCTCTTTTCTCTGCAACCTCACAAGCATCTGTTATTTTTTGACTTTTTAGTAATAGCCATTCTGACTGGTGTGAGATATCTCATTGTGGTTTTGATTTTCATTTCTCTAATGATCAGTGATTTTGAGCATCTTTCATATGCTTGTTCACTGTATGTTTTCTTTTGAAAACTGGTCGTGTCTTTTGCCCACTTTTTAATGGGGGCTGTTTGTTTTTTGCTTGTTAATTTGAGTCCCTTATAGATTCTGGATATTAGACCTTTGTTGGATGCATAGTTTGCAAATATTTTCTCCCATTCTGTAAGTTGCCCTTTTTACTCTATTTGTTTCTTTTGCTGTCCTCATCCACTCTTAATTCTATGATAATTTCTGATGGCCAAATAATGTTTTACCTTCTTTAAGATTGTGATTTGTGTTGCTAAGAACATCAGAGATAAGATCCTAAATCTTTAGACTTGTCTCTTGAAGTAAGCAGAAAACAGTGGCTAGTGTGCACAAAATTCACATTTCTTAGAGATGTAAAGAGCCTTAGAAGCTGTCCCCTCCTCAAATACTTCCTGATGGTTTTGTGTGTGCTGTGAGCTCTGGTGGGCATTTTCACCTTTGTTGTTTCTCATAATTACCCTGTTAACATTTAGGTTATTATCCTAGTTTTATAGTTGATAAAACCAAGGCACAAAAATGTGAAGCGACTTATCAAGGATTAAACAGATGAAGAAGTGTCATCATTTTCTACTAAATGATAACCTGTGATTTATGAATCAGATTTCCCATTTTACAGATGGTAAAACTGAGGCTCAGATACAGATACTAAGTGATAGAACCAGGATACCGTTTCACTCTTTTGCTGGCCTACAAACCCTTTATACTCTATTCTTAGCTCCCCAACATGTTCTACTTTTTTTCAGATGAGAAAACTAAGGCAAAAAAAAAAGAAATCTCAAATGGTTTCTCCCATGTCATATAGCTAGACTGGTGGTGTTGAGTCTAGGCTCCAGATTTTCTATCTCCCACTCCACAACACCAGCTAGCTGTCCTGCTCAGCATGCTCAGAATCTGTAGGACTCCGGCTGCCTTTTCCAAACCTGGTCGGTGCAATGGCATTCTCACTTTGACTGCAAAACTCCTCACCAAATATAAAACTGAAAATGTAGGCCACCTGTCCATGTGATTGTATTTCATAACTTAGAGCTAAAAATAGCTCTCAGCTTGCTTGGCCTGTATATAACATATTAAAAGCTCAAATTCAAATTCACTCGTGTCTTGGATTAATGTTAAGATTATGGCTTTCCAGACTTCTTTCTCTCACATTCTATCTCACCCAGCAGGGAATGGATTGTGCTTGTCCACATTATTTTCTATGTGAATTACTGAGCTCTTATTTTCAAAGATGAATTTCATGACCTTATGCTCTTTGCTGTACCTGCAGAATTCATTTTGGAGGGCACAGACTCTAGAACCAGACAGCAGGGTAAGGCTGGGTATCTGTGGCCAAGGCATGAAAACTTTGTCTTGATTTCCTCATCTGTGAAATGGAGATGAAATCATACATATTTCCTGAGGCTGTTTTGAGAAGTAAACAAACTAATTCATGGCCAGTGTTTAGCTAAAATCTGGACACACACACACAGAGTGGACAAATAGGATAATTAAAAGCAAAAATCAACAAAATAAAAAATCACCACCACATAGCATGACCAATTTGTCCTAGTTTGCCTGGAACAATCTGTTTTCTCACTGAAAGCCCTAAATCTCAGGAAATTTCTTAATTCTGGGCAAATTGGAACAGTTGTTTACTCTATTCACCACCAATGAAACAAACAAAAGGTTCTGAGTAATTCACTTATTCAAGAAGTGTTTTATTTATAACTAATAAATTCTAGACAGTGTGATGGTATTTTAAAGGTAAACATGACAAAAATGTATCCTCATGGAACACTCAAGCTAACGAGAGAGAATTATGAAAATGGGCAAATTGTATATGTGCTGTCCTGAAAACTGGCATGAAATGGACAAAGAGTATAACTCTGAGATGCATTGTGTTCAGAGGGACACAATCCAGGAATTTCATGGATTTCACACTTCTGTGTAATGCTGTTTTTTTTTTTTTCCCAAGCAAAATGCTATGGGGAGTTAACAGGGTTACATATGAAAAAGCTTTCCATAAGCAGGTAAGTTAAACAGCTTACTGTTACATTACTACAGTACTTCTCGGCATCTTTGATAGCCTACTGAACACTTAAATCTCAGATGGGGATGTTTTAAGTATTATTTCTGAACTTTTAGACTTTTCAACCACATAGAATTTTTTTAAAACTCATGTGATGGTACCAATATTCCGCAGGGCTTTGACAGAAGGAAAATCTAAGTGGTATTTGGCATTGAACACAGAAAGCTCAAAGTAGGAAGAAAAGTGCCAAACCCCAACTCCTCATAAATAGAGACAGAAGTCATGCTTCAGTCATCAGAGCCAGAGCTGTGGTTCTTAACCGTTTTTCTTTTGGTTCATGAACCTTGTTTCAGAATTTAATGAGCACATGGATGCATAGAGGATAAGAAGCTTCAATCAAGAGGCTTGAACTTCGCAGAGCATGCTGAAGAGATGCTAAGTCTTCTTAGAAATTGAAAAATCTCTAAGTGAATTTTGATCCTTCCTATCAGCAGAGATGGAAAGAACCTGCAGACTGAAATAAATACTAACACAAGAAAGAAATTCCAAGTTTGGACTAGCATGGGATAATAGTGTAGAATGCATAGAAGCAGGACTTAGATGAAATATAGTAGTCACTTTCAAATATGGAGTGCTTACTATGACATGCTTTATCTTATTTAATCAAGAGATATTTATCCTGGTATTTAGGCTGTGGCTTCTGAAATCAGACTTCTTGGTTTTGAATATTGTTTTTGCCATTTACTGGTGATGCAACCTGGAAGAAATTACTAAAATACTTCTAAGTCTTGTAATTCCCATCTCTGAAGTAGCAATCATAGGACAGTAGTATCTTTTTCATCAGGCTTGTAGAGGTTACATAACATAATTGCTGCAGGCTGATTTCTAACTCATAGTAAAGCTCAGTAAATATTACCTAATGTTTTTCATATTATTATTAGGTGGATATTATTCTTAGCATTTTCATTTCGTGGAAGAGGTAACTGAGAACAGGAGTGACCTATAGCAGACTCTTCCTGTCAACCCCATTTAGGGGTTCATTATTGGGGAGAAACAGGAAAGCAGTGTCATATATTTCAGCCTCATTTTTCTCTCAGAAGAAATTATATTAATAAAATAATGTTCTTGGTCTCTTTCTAAATTATTTTTCTCTGAGTCATCCTTTATGCAAGTGATATTTATAACTTTGTGAATCACACCCACACTTGTGTGGGTTCTCTCCTTGGGTCATATGTATTTTTAGTGTGTCTTTATATTTTGGGGACACGGGGAGATGTTCTTTATAACAGATATATAACCTTAAGATACTCTCTTCTGATTTAGGAGGGACCCTCATATCCCAGGACCTGCTGAAGTCATTCCTAACAGGTTTAAGTTGCCTCTGGTCTGTCCTCTGTCCCACCTACACAGCACAAGTAAAAAGGAGAGAGAGAAGCCATTGAAACAAAAACATTCTGTATTTTAAAGTCAGAAGCAAATGTCTTTATTTCCTTTTTCTTTTTTTTTTTTTTTTGAGACGGAGTCTTGCCTTGTCGCCCAGGCTGGAGTGCAGTGGCGCGATCTCGGCTCACTGCAAGCTCCGCCTCCCGGGTTCACGCCATTCTCCTGCCTCAGCCTCCCAAGTAGCTGGGACTACAGGCACCCGCCACCACTCCTGGCTAATTTTTATATTTTTGTAAAGACAGGGTTTCACCCGTTAGCCAGGATGTTCTCAATCTCCTGACCTCGTGATCCACCCGCCTCGGCCTCCCAAAGTGCTCGGATTACAGGTGTGAGCCACCACCCCCAGCCTCCTTTTTCTTTTTTAAAGATTTTGATAAGAACACAACATGAAATCTATCCTCTTCATAAATTTGTAACTGCACAATACAGTATTGTTAACTATAGGTAAAATGTTGTATAGCAGATCTTGCATAAATGAATTATTATTCTTTTTGGAGGCAGGATCTCACTCTGTCCCCCAGGCTGAAGTGCAGTGGTGCTATCATAGCTCACTGTAACCTCGAACTCCTGGGCTAAAGCAATCCTTCCACCTCAGCTTCCCAAAGAGCTAGGATTTCAAGTGTGAGCCACTGCAACTGGCCTCATAATGGAAACTTTATACCCTTTGAGCAACTCAGCATTGCCCCCTCCCCCTGCCCCTAACAATCACCATTCACTGTCTGTTTCTATGAGTTTGGCTATTTTAGATACTTTATAAAAGTGGAATCAAGTAGTATTTATCCTTCCGTGATTGGCTTGTTTCACTGAGCATAATGTCCTCCAGGTTCATCCATGTTGTTGCATATGGCAGAGTTTTCTTCTTCTTAAAGGCAGATAGTATTCCACACAGGTTTGAGCTTCTGATTTCTTCTCTGTCCAGCCTATGTGACAGAGCAAGAGAAAGAGAAAGAGAGAGAAAGGGAGAGGGAGAGGAAAAGAGAGAGGAGCCAAAGAAACATAAATGTTCTGTGATTATTTTTAAGTCAGGAATGAATGTTTTTATTTATTTTTAAATAAAACAGAAAAACACCTCTAAAACTCTTGGAAGGTTCATGATTACCTGCCGACCTGTGTTTGTTTCATTCATGAAGTATTTAACTCAGTCCACATCCAACAAAAATATTTACAGGGCACTCCAGAATGTGTAAAACTCTGCCACGAGAGGGCTAATTTGACTTGGCCAGACGGTCACTTGAATTCCATCATTCATTGATTGATAGGCTTATTATTTCAATATACATTTGTGAAGCACCTGCTATAAGCTAGACCCTAGCAAGCATATTGACTGCCTCATAGTATACATACTGGTGGTTGGATATGGAAGTTGTATTTTATTCTCTAGGCAGTCACAGATGTCATTTTGTCACTTCTGTCTTTCCCTCTACATCCTGCTCTGCCATTTCTCTGGTGCTCCATGCCACAGGAGGCTCACTTTATAAACTAGATCATCTGGACTCCCTTTCCTTGTGGCTTCATGGATTTGTCCAGTTGGTGATCAAAAGGCAGGCGGAAAGAGATGCTGAGGTCTTTATTCCCTCAACTCCCTGCTTGCTGAGTTGCAGATTGGTAGTAGCTGCATTTTTCTATTGAAATTCACACTCCTGCCAGGCTTCCCCTTTCTTATGGCTACCTTTTGCTGCATGAGAAATAATGTTATTTCTATATAGATAGTTATAATTATTTGAACCTCTTTATATCACATATAAATCTACCCAGATTGGAGATAAGAGTTTCTATCAGCATGTGATTTAAATTATAGGATAAGTATTTTTTAACTGTTGCTCTTTTGTTACAAGAAATATTAACCCTAAAATGGAAACTTAATTGTGAATTCCTTATTTTTTAACTGTTTGTTTACTTCATGATTTTAGTCATTTTAGATATAGTTGAAGGCACTTAATATTAGTAATAAGCTGAAATGTATAACTGTAAATAATAATAATATTTTAAAACCTTATTTTTAATTGAATAATAATTGCATATATTTATGGGGCAAAATGTGATGTTTTGATATATGTTTACAATATGGAATGATTAAATCAGGCTAATTAACACATCTAGCACCTCACATACTTACCATTTTTGTGGTAAAAATATTTAAAATGGACTTACTTAATTTTAAAATATGAAAAGCATTATTGTTTATTATAGTCACCATTCTGCACAATAGTTCACTAAATCTTATTCCTCTTGTTTAACTGAAACTTTGTACCCTTTGATCAATGTCTCCCCTTTCACCATTCACCTCCCTCCCTCCTCAAACTCTGATAACCTTCATTCTACTGTCCACTTGTCTGAATTTAACTTTATTTTTTAGATTCCACATATAAGTGATCATATGATATTTGTCTTTCTGTGCCTGGCTTATTTCATTTAACATGATGCCCTTCAGGTTTATCCAGGTTGTCACAAATAATAGGATTTCCCCTCCTCTTAAGGTTGAATAGTATTCCATTGTGTATATAATTATCAAAAAGATGAGTGATAATGTGTTGGCGAGGGTATAAAAAGGGAACCGTGGTGCGCTGTTGGTGAGAATGTAAGATAATTTGTATAACCTTGTGGAAACAGTATGAAAGTTCCTCAGAACACTAAAAATAGAATTACCACATAACAATAGGTTTTTAATTATATATTTACTATGCTGAGTCCTGCCATTTGTGAGTCAGTCATTTTCTTTCCAGTGGGTTTCAGTGACTGTCTCCCCATTTTAAGTATCATGATCACATATCTGTTTACATTCATTGATCTCCTCATCCCCCTGCCCCATGCGTAATTGCAGAAGGACTATTCTATATGTGCTTCCAACCTCACTGTGGTGTCCACCTTCAGTTAGGATCATCATTCTCCTGTCTTCACAGCTCAGATGCAGCCCTTCCGTGGACACAGACAAAATTACATTCCTATTTTGCCATAGTCATTCCTACCCTGTACCCTCTGTCCATAGCCTAAAGAATAGGGAAGGTCAAAGTGCCCTTAGAAAAGTTCTTGTGAAAGCAAAATCTCAATTAAGTTTGCAGCTTTCTGAGCACATAACAATCAGAACACACTTTATTTCACGTTTCCATATCTGCAATGGTACATCCTTCAATATTCACACACCATTTCTTCAACAGCAGGGGAGAGCAAGAGAAGGTCGCATTTGCCAAGCATTGACTCTGGTCAGGCATTTTTAGTTTTATTCAATTTTTATAAAATCTGCATTAAATTCCTGCTGTAATTCTTATTATTTAAATGTAGAAGCTAAAATTTAAAAGGACCAAAGACCTTGCTAAACAGCTGATAGACGCAGATTCAACATGCAAACTTGCTGTCTGACTTCAAAGTGTATTTTTTTGAAAACTGTATTCTTCTAGTTTTTCCTTTTCTGAGGGTGAGCTTTTGTTTATTTTTAAAATTTTTATTTTTAATTATTATGTACCCATTATTATGGGTACATAACAATATATATTTTTGATACTTTGATACAGGCATACAATGTGTAATGATCAAATCAGTATAATTGGGGTATCCATCATTTCAAGCACTTATCATTTCTTTGGTCATTGCCATCTGACAGTATTAGTTCTTGAGATTAGGAACAGTCTGGTTCATCTCTCCATCTCTAGCATCTAGCTGGATGAAGAAGATGGTGAATAAGTGTTGGAATGGGTGTATACGGTCAAATACCAGTTTTGGCAGTATCAGTTCTCAGTTGAAAGGTTTTAGAGCATTCACTTTGCATGATCTACTGATGTCTGCCAAGGCACATATCTGTGGCTGCTTTTGTTGATGTATTTCTGTAGTGTAAGCAAACCCTGAATTTAGAAAAATGCCTGAGAGATGAAGGAAACCCCAACAGAATTTGCTATTGGATTTTTCTCTTTCTGGATGGCATGGATAAACTTCATTCAATGGACTATCATGGCTGAGTGGAACCTATGTTGAAGTATTCCTTTCATGTCTGCTGTCTTATTTATCTTGGAATGACTTACTCAGTTTTGTTGGAGGAAAAAACAGTTGTTTCTTGTCTGTCATTTGAAGTGCACTCTATATAGAAGTGCTATCTATTTTTTTTTGAGAGAAATGCTTTTTACTCAAATAATTATGTGGCATGAATGCTCATGTATTTATTGAGTGTCAAACACTGTTGTAAAATGGTAAGCTCTTGATAATTTCTGGTGGTAAGTGTCACGATTGATTGCTTGCATTTTGTATGCTAGGCAGAGTAATGATAATTCAGAGATGAAGCTAACCTGGTAGACTGAGGTTGAATCAGTCTTCAACAAAGGCCTCCACTTTGAGGGGATGAAAAACACAAGTTCATAAAGTTGAGTTTGTTATACTCCATGGTTTATTTCACTCTGTGTTTATTGGTCTCTGCCCCTCTTATACTATTATTTAACTATTTTTCTCCCTTAATATTAATCTCCAACTCTTCCCCCACTTCCTTTGTTGCAAAGGCATTAAGTCTAATATATTTAGATGTATGTGTTTCCTTGGAAATGATATTTTACAAATATTCTTAAATATTTTACAATATTTTAAAAATATTGACTATTCTTAAAATTTACATAAATGATGTGCTATAGATCTCATTCTTTTTTCATAGATTTTTTACTCAAGAGTTCGCTTTAGAGATCTATCCATGTGCTATACGTAATTATAGTTAATTGTGTCAGACTACAGCATAACATTTTATGGTTTAAAAATGATAGTGCTATTGATATAAAACTTATATGCCATAAAATTCATGCTTCAAAATGTAAAATTGGTGGTTATTATTATATTTACAGAGTTATGCAACCATCACCACTATCTAATTTTAGAATATTTCTATCACCTAAAAATAAATCCCATTGGCAATCACTTTCCATTCCATTCTCCCCTCTTCCAATTCCCTGAAGCACAAATCTACCTTCTTCTGTCTTCATGTTGTAGCATGTACCAATACTTCATTCCTTTGTATAGCTGAATAATATTCAATTCTATGTATATACCACATTTTGGCTATTCATTCATCAGCTGATAGACATTTTTTCCTACTTTTGGCTATTATGCTTCTATGAACGTTTATTTACAAAAGTTTGTTATGAACATACATTTCAATTCTTTTGGGTATATATTTAGGATTGGAGTTAGTGGGTTTTATGGTAACTTTATGCTTACCTTTTGAGAAGATATTTTACAGCACTATTTAAAAATTCTACCAGATATGAATGAGTGCTCCAATATCTTCAAATCCTTACCAACCCTTGCTTTTGCCTGTCTTTTTTATTTTAGCCATTCTAGTAGATCTGAAATGATATCTTATGGTAGTAAGTTTTGACATCAGGGAGTCTAAGTCCTTCAACTTTTTCTTTTTCAAAATTATTTTGGCTCTTCTGGATTCCTTGCATTTCTAAATAAATTTTAGGATTAGCTCGACAATTTCTTTAAAAGGAAAAGCAGCTAGGATTTTGCTGGACATTGTGTTGAATCTGTAGATCAATTGGGAAAATATGTACATCTCTGCCCTTAGCCTTTACTTCCCAGTTGTACAGAACCCGGTTGTACTTCCTGGTTGTACAGTAAGTCAAGGTCAGCCAGAGATAAGAGATTAGGGAGTTATCAGGTTATCCTGATTGTGGACACAATCCTGCATATGTGCATGGACTTCTGAACAACACTCATCTCCAATTTTTCCTCAACCCCACTACTGCCATCTTCATAGAATCATTTCTGGATATATTAGTTGGGGTTCTCCAGAGAACCAATAAGATGCATCTATGTCTATCTATCTATCTATCTATCTATCTATCTATCTATCTATCTATCTATCTGTCTATCTATCTGTCTATCTATCCATTTATTTACATCTTACTGAAAGGTATTGGCTTATGTGACTGTGGAGACTGAGAAGTTCAATGACGTGCTGTCCACAAGCTGAAGATAGAGGAAAGCTTGTGGTGTGATTCAGAGGCCTGAGAGCCAGAGAGCCAATGGTATATGTTCCTGTACAGGTCTGAAGGCCTGAGAGTCAGGAGTGCCCAGGGAAGGAGAAGATCTGTTCCCCAGCTCAAGCAATCAGGCAGAGTGTGAATTCAAGCTTCTTCACTTTTTTGCCCTATTTAGGTCCTTAACAGATTGGATCATGCTCACTCATATTAGGAAGGGCCATCTGCTTTACTCTATTCAATTCAAATGCTAATCTCTTCTGGAAACACCCTCACAAACACACCCAGAAATGATGTTTAACCAGTGATCTGGGCATGCTGTGGCCCAAGTTACATAAAATTTACCATCACAAATTTGCCACTTGTGAACCTGACACCCATACACATCTCCTTAAACCAGGCTTGATCTCATTAAAGACAATAACAAGGACATAATCCACCTAACATTATACAACTATCCCACAAACAACTGAAGATGCACTAATCCCTTCCCCAGAAGATGAGGTAAAGTCCTTGAATGATGTTTAGTCTTTTCCTTGATATCCCATAACTTAAAAACTATGATATAAAATTAACAATAGTTAAATTCTGGTAAAGTCAATGTATCTTATGTCTCATGATAAGGTAATAAGAGAGGAAAGAAAACAAACACTCACACAAATATATATTTATAAAAAGCTAGGCAATACTCATGACAAATACAATCTTTTTTTTTTATAACTGATAACATGTCATAGCTGGCATTTATAACTAACTTCTTTTACAGGCTATTTTATATTCCCTGTATCTCCTGCAAGTACTTCAGATGTTCATGATTCTTTGCCTGATGAGGTGACCCAAACTTTCATTCCTAAAGGGTCTGGACCATTCATAGTCCTGGCTGAATTGGGTCATTGTAGTTTTCCATTGACCTTAATCACAGGGCATGATAATATTAAGAGATGCCCAAAGGGATCTCTTTATTCCAGATATACTCTTCTTTACCTCCATTGTACAGTAGTAGTCCAATTTCCTTTTAGTAGTCCAGATTAATCACCCAGCCAGCACTGTAACTCATTTATTTGTCCATTGATTAAGAGGTATGAGAAATCCAAAGTGGCTGGGTGGAATTCTTAACTTCCAGTTCAATGGGTTCATTGTTGTGTGACATGCTTTCCTCCCTCTGGACTAAGACCTCTAAGCTAGCACAGGGTAAGATTACAAGCAAAAGAAGCAAAATGTTTGTCAACGGGTCACTAGGGATTATTGTGAGAGGTGTCACTTACATTTCCACCACTTGATTACTGGAACTATGTATCCTGGCCATGAGAGAAACAACATACATTGGATGTTGAACCTTGTCCCAGTCATGTAAGTTATTGACACCTAGCTCATGCTGTAAATGAGTCTTCAAGAGGCCATTTCGCCATTCTATCAAGCCAGCTGCTTCAAGATGGTGGTTAACAAGACCAGTGAATTCCATGAGCATGAGCCCATTACCACATTTCTTTTGCTGTGAGGTGAATTCCTTGGTCAGACAGCATGCTATGTGGAAGGCCGTGATAGCAGATAAGGCATTTTGTAAGTCCATGAATACTAGTTTTGGCAGAAGCATTGCCTGCAGTGAAAGCCAATTTGTATCTAGGGTAAGTGTCTATTCCAGTAAGAACAAATTACTGCCCCTTCCATGATTGAATCGGTCTAATGTTATCAACTTGCTACAAGGTAACTGACTGATCACCCTGGAGAGTGATATCATCTTGGGGACTTAGTGTTGATCTTTACTGTTGACAGGTCAGGCACTCAGTGATGGATATATCAGGTTGGCCTTGGTAAGTGAAGGACCATGTTGTTAAGTCCATGCATATCCTCCATCCCTGCCACCATGGCCACTTTGTTCATGAGCTTATTGAGTAGTGACAGGGGTGGCTGGAGGAAGGGGCTGACCAGTATCCAGAAATTATATCATCCCATCTACTTGATTATTAAAAGGCCCTGCTGCAGTCATTCTTCACTGAGTATTCACATGGGAGACAAATATCTTCAGATTTTTTTTTGCCCATTTAGAGAGGTGTGCCCACCTACCTCTTCCCCAAATCTCCTTAGAATCAATTTTCCAATCATGTTCTTTTCAAGCTCCTAACCATCCAGACAAACCACTGGTTACGTCCCATTGTACAGAAAGGTCTGTAATCCCGGCCTGAGTCTATGTCTCCTTTGTCAACTGTTTATAGGGAACTCTCTATAATATCGTAGGTACGGGCTTGTAGAGAGAAGTCAGTGTGGTAGGAATAAAAACCATGTGCATTTGGGCCACTTCTTCATGTAACTTACTGGTAACTTCAGGGCCTGCCTGGGCCCAATCATGTATATACCACTTCCATTTGATGATGGAGTACTACTGTATATACCCAACGTTATGGCTTGGTTGGTCAAATGACACTCAATTCATGATAAGCAGCTCAGCTCACATTGCATGGTAATTTGGCGACCCATGGTTAAGTGCTCAGTCTCTACTAAGGCCCAATGTCAGGCCAAACAGTTTCTTAAAAAAAGAGTAGTTATTGGCAATGAATGAGAGGGATTTTCTCCCAAATCCTAAGGGCCTGCTTTGCAATTTACCTATAGGGGCCAGCCAAAGGCTCTAAACAGCATTCCTATCTGCTGGTGACACTTCAAGCACTGTTGAATTTGCTAGGTCATATGGCCCAAGTGACAGCACAATTTGCATTCAGCCTGGATCTGTTGCAGAACCTTCTCTTATTCTGGAGCCCTACTCAAAATTAGCAGCTTTTCCAGCCACTCAGTAAATGTGCTGGAATAAAACACCCAAATGAGGAATATGTTGTTCCCCATGCCAAAGAGGCCCACTAGGTGTTGTGCCATACTTTTGGTTGTAGGAGGGGACAGATACAACAGCTTTTCCTTCATCTTAGAAGAGATGTCTCAACATGCCCCATACCACTGGCTCCCTGGAATTTTCACTAGGTAAAGGGCATTTGAAGTTCTGTCAGATTTGTTTCCCACCCACTAGCATGCAAATGTCCTACCAATAAGTTTAGAGTCATTGCTACTTGCTCTTTAGGTCTAATCAGCATAATGTCATCAATGTAATGGGCAAGTGTGATATTATGTGTAAAGGAAAGGTAATCAAGGTCTCTGATAACTAAATTATGACATAGGACTGGAGAGTTGATATAGCCCTGAGGTAGGATAGTGAAAGTGTCTTGCTGGCCTTGCCAGCTGAAAGCAACTGCTCCTGATGAGCCTTATTAATAGAAACAGAAAAAAAAGATATCTGCCAGATCAATAGCTACATGCCAACTACCAGGGGAAATGTTTTTTCAAGTAATAAAACCACATCTGGTACAGTAGCTGCAATTAGAGTCACCACCTAGTTAAGTTTGCCATAATCCACTGTCATTCTCCAAGATCCATCTGTATTCTGCACAAGACCAAAAGAAGTGAATGAGGGCGTGGTGGAAATCACCACCCCTGCATCCTTCAAGTCCTTGATCATGGCACTGATCTCTAAAATCCATCCTGGATGCTTTTGGTTTACTATTTTGCTAGATAGAGGCAGTTCTAGTGGCTTCTACTTGATCTTTTCCACCATTGTAGCTCTAAATTATGGTCAGGGAACTAACGTTGAGATTCTGCTAGCTGCTATCTATCCCAACTATGCATTCCAGAACTGGGGAAATGACAACTGGATGTGTTTGGGGACCCATTGGGCCCACTGTGAGACAAAACTGAGCTAAAGCTCCATTGATCACCTGATCTCCATAACCCTTTACTCTGACTGATGTGACACACTGATGTTTTTGTTCTTCCAGAAGTAGTACAATTTCACAGTTACCCTGGGAAAAGGAAATAGGTCCCTGTGGGGAAGGCTGGAAGACAGATTAACAGTACAAATTTTGAATAGTATATCAGGATTCTTTCTCAAGGGAACTTGTCTTCCTCTTCTTTCAAGAATTTCTAGGCAAGTAATTCTAGGCAAGTAAGCTGGATTTAATCTGGGAATTGATTGAGGGACCATGACTACATTTTTATGATTGAGGTTAGACTTTTGTTCACTTGACCTAGAACTTTTCTGCTTGTAAATATCAAGTAAAACTTAGCAGGATTCCTGTCTATGTCACCTCTAGAAACATTATGAACAACTTTTGTTAACACAATAGATCTATAAATAAGACTATTCTGACTTCTGCTTCGACTCTGCTGTCCATTCTGGTAACCTCACTCACTTTGGCTTTGATGGCTGAATACCACCACTCGGTACCTGCCATCCAGAATGTAATTATTCCCATTACATTTATGTTTCTGAATGGCTGAAATTTCCACTCACTGGTCTAACCTACAGAGAAGAGCAACCATGAAGCTATTCAAAGATGCTGGGGCTCCCCTCCCAAGTTAATTTTCTTTCAATAGTGATGAAAGGTGCCAGACCCTTCTAGTGTGGGAGATTAGTTCTTAAACAAGTTTATTCTAATACTCCAGTCTCCCTATGCCTTTGAATCAATCCTGTCTTCTACTTTAAACCAAGGCAGGTCAGGCATTTCTAATTCACTCACTGTGGGCCCGCTTTGGTCCATGTTTTATCCCACCAACCGAAGTGTTATAGCCCTTCTAATTCTTTGAGCTGCAACCTTCTGTAATGCAGAATCTTTGATTAGTGACCCCATATCAATAAATTTGGTCTGATCCAACAGTATGTTGCTTCCATCATCATGCTAGACCCTTAGAATCTATTGCCATATGTGTTTACTGGATTCTTGTTTGTGTAAATTAGAAAACTCAATTAGATCTTTGGAGCATAGAACAACTTCTCATGGGTCACACTTTGTACCTCATCTTTAAGAGTCTTTTGGGTCTTGAGTCTACTTATAGGTCTAGATGTAAAGAGATAGTGGAGCAGGGCTCTGTAAAGAATCAGCATTGTCTTGCATAGCAGTTGCCTCAGGGGAGGTCATTATAGTTTTCTCAGGCAATGCAGAGTTAATCTCCTCAAAGATGGGTGAAATGGCTGATATCACTCGGAGGAGAGAAATGATATCACTGGGGTGGGGGATGCAATTGCCACTGGGGACAGAGAGACCCCTTCTACTAGGGATGAGTTGACCTCTTCTAGGGGTAAGGACACCTCTTCCTTCTTCACTGGCAAAGAAAACGCATCAGAATTTAGGGACTCAATGTCTCCAGCAGGAACTTCCCATAATGGCCAATCACAATTTACAGGATCCTGTTCTCTTCCAGTCAATGTCCTTACATTAACAGTAGACACCTTGAGAGGCTGGGGGGTTAACTTGCATTGTAAGTCACCCAGTCATAGGCTGAGATTCTACACTTAATCTTCAGCAACCTCAGCCCTGCAACTACAGAAGAAAAAAATCTCTTGCAGGGTACACATAGAAGATTCCAAGTCATGTATATGGTGCTTGAGCTGGAAATTTGAATCCCTGAGCTCATTCTTTTCTTTCACCACTTCATCCAGTAGCATTAGGAGCAACCAAGGAATGTCATAATATTTGTTAGCTTTCCAAAGCTACTTGAAAGTATTATATATACATCACCCAGCTTCCTACTTCTTATAAGTGGTTGGTTAGGAGTATCCACTGTAGGCCAGGCATGGTTGCTGAAGCCTGTAATCCCAGCATTTTGGGAGGCTGAGGTGGGCAGATCACTTGAGCCCAGGAATTTAAGACCAGTCTGGGCAACATGGTAAAACCCCATCTCTTCAAAAAATACAAAAAAATTTAGCTGGGCATGGTGGTGCGTGCCTGTAGTTCCAGCTACTCAGAAAGCTGAGGTGGAAGGATGGCTTGAGCCCAGGAGGTTGAGGTTGCAGCGAGTTGAGATTGTGCCACCACACTGCAGCCTGGGTGAAAGAGTGAGACACTGTATCAGGATAAACAAACAAATAAACAAAAACAAAAAACAAAAAAAAACCCGGATTACTCACTGAAAATATTTTGCATATCTCTATTACCCATATATGCCGTGAACTATCAGTGCTTTCTTTACTGATATAAAGAGTCATTACCATCTTTAATAAAATTAAAAATCCAATTACAGAAACCCCAAACCAATTTAGAAAGCTCATTCTTAAAATTCTGTTCATCTAGAACCAGTTTTGGCACCAAAATCTGTATTCATAAGGGTTCTCCATAGAAAAAGAACCAATAGAATATTGATAGATAGATATAGATGATAGATAGATAGATAGATAGATAGATAGATAGATAGATAGATAATTATAAGGCATTGGTTTACACAGTTGTGGAGGTTGAGATGTCCCACAATCTGATGTTTGCAAGCTGGAGACATAGGAAAACCTGTAGCATATAGTTTGAAGCCTCAGAAACAGAAGCACCAAGGACAGTAGAAGACTGTTGTTTAGCTCAAGCAGTGAGGCAGAGTGCAAATTCAACCCTCCTCCACCTTTCTTCTGTTTAGGCCCTTAACAGACTGAGTGATTCCCACCTGCATTAGGGAGAGCTCTCTTCTTTACTGAGTCTACTGATTCAAATGCTAATCTTTTCTGGGAACGCCCTCATAGACACACTCAGAAATAATGTTTAACCCAATATTTGGGCACCCCATGGCCCAGTCAAGTTGACACATAAAATTAATCAACACACTGGATCTGGACGTTTCTGCTTCCATTGTTCGGATTTCTTTACCACTATCTTATTCTTTTAATTTCTTTATCTTTTCTTAATGAATCCTGGAAGACTTCCTTAAACAGATCTTTGATTTCACTCATTTGTTCTCTGGTCCTACCTATTCTGCCAGTCAACCTATCTTTTCAGTTCTTTATTTCAACTATTTTTATTTTTCATATATATCTCTAAGGGATTGGTTTCTATGTTATTATTGCCATTTCAATATCTTGCCTCATTTCTCTTAAGGCATTTATTATGCTTTAAGTTCTTATTTTGTCTGTTCCATTAAATATTCTTCCATTTTAAAACTAAGTTTTTATTTTTCATTTTTAGTAGTACTCATATTTTTCAGGTATACCTTTACTTTTTCTATGAGTTCATTTTTTCCCTGTCACTTACAAGCAGCCACAGTTTATGGTATATATCTCAAGACAGGAGACACAACCTAACACAGCTTGAGCACAGATTCTCCAGATAAATTTAGAAAGTATTTTTTATATGTATTTATGTGGCAGGTATGTGTGTATCAACATAGGCAGTCCCTATGCTACAATTTAGAGCACTCCTATTATCCTTCCTCCTCTACAACAGGTAACTTTACCTTCCCAGGAAGCTCTTAAATACCTCTTTTCTAGGATTTCTTTCTCTTTTTTAAAAATTGCCTAGTCTACAGTGGTTTAGGAGGAAAAAAATTGCTCAGAGGGCAACCAGCTTGAGTTCACTTATTTTTATTTGTTGGAGTAAGAATGCTATACATGGCCAACAGCTTGAGTTCACCTGTTTTTATTTGCTTCTTACTCCAACAGCACTTTAGAACCACCTAAATGGAAATCTTTAACTTAGCTTGGAACCCCTTATTTCTCAAGGGTGCCAATCTGGTGCTATGTTTCTTACTTGGCAATAGTGATGGGGCAAAGATATGTCTAGATGGGGCATTGTGATGGTTAATCCTGAGTGTCAACTGGATTGGATTGAAGGATACAAAGTATTGTTCCTGAATGTGTCTGTGAGGGTGTTGCCAAAGGAGATTAACATTTGAGTCAGTGGACTAGGAGAGGCAGACCCACCCTCAATCTGGGCGCGTACCATTTAATCAGCTGCAAGCATGGCTAGAATCCATCAGGCAGAAGAAATTGAAAATACTAGACCTGCTGAGTCTTTCAGCCTCCATCTTTCTCCTGTGCTGGATGTTTCCTGCCCTCGAACATCAGACTCCAAGTTCTTCAGCTTTTGGATTCTTGGACTTACACCAGTGATCTGCCAGGGGCTTTAGGGCCTTCAGCCACAGACTGAAGGCTGCATTTGCTGTTGGCTTCCCTACTTTTGAGGTTTTGGGACTCGAACTGGCTTCCTTGCTCCTCAGCTTGCAGATCGCCTATTTTGGGACTTCACCTTGTGATTGTGTGAGTCAATACTCCTTAATAAACTCCTGTTCATACATACGTCTATCCTCTTAATTCTGTCCTCCTAGAGAATCCTAACACAGACATTTAAGAGGCATAAGTAGAAAACTCAGTATCTTATTAAGGAATCATGGTTCTTGGCCCTCAGCTATTCAGGACAACCACTCTCCACCCTTTCCTTTTTGGTCTCAACTACCTTTTATCTCTTCAGAGTTTTCACAGAGTTTTTATATTATGTTCTAGTATCTATCAGTTTCCTTCTCACTCTTCTAGTATCTCCAGGACTGGTTTTGGGAGAGAGAAGTGGCAGGTACTTGCTGTTTGACTTTTGGCCTTAATATTTCCATAATAACTTTATTTTGGGTTAATGAATGGCACAGTGATATTTAAGCACACAGGTTTTCTGAAGTGGAGACTATAAAATAAGAAGCTATTTTTATTAGGTTAAAAATATTTGTGTGTAATATATTTATGTTACAGATGTTTCTTATATTTCAAATTGTAAGGTAGGAAAAATTAATTTTCCAATTAGAGAAAAGTGGAGCCCTGTGGGAAGTTCTCTTTGAGCTTGAAAGCGGTCTTGGATAAGTCATTGGGAATTTATGACCATTGGTCAAGACATGTTTGGGAATGCCTTGTTGTTGACAAAAATGTTTTGCTGCTTTCAGTGTAAGGCCATTTGAGTCATGCTCAGGACCTAGAAAAAACCTCATTTTTCAGAACACGATTTTCTCCATCCAGCTGGAGTAACAGTTAATGGAACTTGTTCTCTATTAAGCTGCCATTAAAAGGGATGGCTCCAGACAATTTAAAAAAAAGATATCTAGCCAAAGAAGATCAATGGATAATCAATAGGTGGCTGGAAGGTTAGAAAACAGAATATAGAAGACCAAGTGCCAACTCTATCTGACAGGGCACCAGCCAGTGTTTTAGGGTGGTTGTGTTTGATGCAGCCTCCCAATAACTCTAACTATTTAAGACATTGTGCATGGAACTCTTTTCAGGCCTATTAGGATTCTCCCAATAAGATACTCAATTTTCACCACAGAGATAGTGTCAAAATAATTTAATTAACTCAATAATTTTGTTGAGTACTGTTATTAGTCCATTCTCACACTGCTATAAAGACATACCTGAGACTGGGTAAGTTACGGAGAAAATAGGTTTAATTAACTCACAGTTCCACAAGCTGTACAGGAGGCATGGCATGGAAGGCCTCAGGAAAATTACAATCATGACAGAAAATGAAGGGGAAGCAGGCAAAAGCTTTACATGGCAGAGCAGGAGGAAGAGAGAACAAAGTGGGGAGTGCTACACACTTTTAAGCAACCGGATCTTGTAAGAACTCATTCACTATCACAAGAACAGCATGGAGGAAATCCACTCCCGTGATGCAGTCATCTCCCACCAGGTCCCTCCTCCAATATGTGGGGATTACAACTCGACATGAGTTTCAGGTGGGGACACAGAGCCAAACCATATCAAATGCTTATTGTATGCACTATTTAAGGGTGTTGAGAAGACCATAGTAGACAAAATCATAAATATACCTGCTCCCATAGAGTTTATGTTCTAGTAGTAGGAGAAAGACAAAACAAATAAAAAATGTTTGTGAGAATGTTATACATACTATTGAAGTCAATAAAGAAGGAAGGGCGGGGGTTCTCAGTGGTGGTGGATTTTCAATTTCAACTTGATCATAGTAAAACTATAGAGCTACGTCAACTGATGCTAAAGGGAATGCTTTTAACATTTTAACTTTATGTATAATATTTGCTATAGGATTTTGTAGATAAATTTTATCAGATTTAGGATATTTTTCTTTTTTCCCTGTTTAATGCTTTAAAAAAACACACAAATGGATGTTGAATTTTATCCAGTGATTTTTGTTTTCATCTATTGAGGAGAGCATAATTTTTTATACTGTTAATGTGATAAATTATATTGATTGATTTTCTAATGTTAAATCAAGGAAGAGCATTTATGGAAATAGTCCAATGTGTGTGTGGTATATTATCAATTTTTTATATCGATGGGATTTGTTTGCTAATATTTTATTTAGAATTTTAACCTCTAGTTTCATAAGAGAGATTGACCTATATTTTTCCTTTCTTATAACATCCTTGCTGGGTCTTCTTTTCAAGGCATGTTGGCCTCATAAAATTAGTTGAGAAATATTTACTCATTTTTATTCACTAAAATACTTTTTATAAAATTGGCATTATTTCTTATTTTCATATCAGCTTTACTGAGATATGCTTCACATGTCACACAATTTATCATTTTAAAGTGGGCAATTCAATTTTTTAGTATATTCATAAAGCTGTATGATAATCACCACAATTTTAAAACATTTTCATCATATTCTAATGAAAAGAAACCCTATACCTTTAAGCTATCATCCTACCCCCACTCCTCACATCTTCCCCCTACTCCTACCCCTAGGCAACCACTAATCTACCTTCTCTATATTTGCCTATTCTGGAGATTTCCTGTGAATGGATCACATAACATATGGTCTTTTGTCACCGGCTTCTTTGCTTAACATAACTTTTTAAAGGTTCACCCGCACTGTAGCATGTGTCAGTACTTCCTTTTATGGCTGAATAATATTCCATTACATAGATAGATGTACTACATTTTGTTTACGCCATTCATAAACTGATGGAAATTTGGGCTATTTGTACTTTTGGATTTTTATGAATAATGCTATAAATATTTGTGTGTAGGTTTTTTATGTGTATATAGGTTTTTATTTCTCCTGAGTATATACCTAGAAATAGAATCTATTGTCACCTGGCAACTCCATGGGTAACTTTCTGAAAAACTGCTAGAATGCTTTCAAAAGTGGTTGCACAACTTCACATTTCCACCAGAAATTTATGAGGTTTCCAGTTCTTCACATTCTCACCAACAATTGTAATTATGTCTTTTTAACTTTAGCCATTCTATTAGATTTGGAGTGGTATCTACTTGTGTTTTTTATTTGAATGTTATGAATGACCAATGATGGTGAGTATCTTTCTTGTACTTATTGCACATTAGTGTATCTTTGCATAAATGTCTATTCAGATAATTTGTATATTTTTAATTAGGACGCCTGTCTTTTTATTACTGAGTTAAAGAGTACTTCATATATTCTGTCTTTTTGTGTTTGGGGTATCAGAGTAATACTGGCCTCATAGACTAAGTTGGGAAGTAAAAAAGGAAATTCTTCCATATGCAACAACATGGATGGACCTGGATGAGGTTATGCTAAGTGAAATAATTGTCACAGAAAGACAATACTGCATGATTCCACTTATATATGGTATCCAAAATAGTCAAACTCATGGAAACAAAAAGTAGAATGGTGATGTCTAAGGGTTGGGGCTGGTGAAATTGGAAGTTGCTATTCAATGGGTGTAAAGTTTTAGTTATACAAGATAAATAAGTTCTAATGAGATAGCATCTCACATCATTAAAAATGGCTATTAAAAAGTCAAAAAATAGCAGGTGTTGGTGAGGTTACAGAGAAAGAAGGACCACATATACTCTTGATGGGAATGTAAATTAATTCAGTCACTGTGGAAAGCAGTTTGGAGATTTATCAGAGAACTTAAAACAGAATTACCATCTGACCTAGCAATCCTATTACTGGGTATATACCCAAGGGAAAATAAATCATTTTACTAAATAGACTCATGTATTCATATGTTAATTACAGCACTATTCATAATAGTAGACATGGAGTCAACCTAAATATCCACCAATGGTGGCCTTGATAAAGAAAATGTGGTACATATACATCATGCAATACTACACAGCCATAAAAAAGAATGAAATCGTGTCCTTTGGAGCATAAGGGGTGCAGCTGGAGGTCATTGTTCTAAGCAAATTAACATGGGCACAGAACAGCAAATACCACATGTTAAGTGGGAACTAAATATTGAGTACACACAGACACAAAGATGGGAACAATAGACACTGGGGACTACTAGAGGAGGGAGGGTGGGAGACAGGCAAGGGCTGAAAAACTAACTATTGAGTACTGTTGTCACTACCTGGGTGATGGGATCATTCATACCGCAAACCTCAGTGACATGCAATATACCCATGTAACAAACTTGCACATGTACACCCTGAACCTAAAATAAAATTTGGAAAAATAAAATAATTCCCTCTGAAAAAAGAAAGAACATGAAGAGTGCAAAGAAAATACTTGTCTTTTTAGAGATTAAGAATTATAAAAGTCCGTTAGTAAAAGACCTGTTGCACAACATTGTTCTGTAGTTAACAATGCCACATTCTATACTTAAAAATTTGTTAAGCAGGTAAGTCTCATTTTAAGTGTTCTATCCACAATAAAAAAGTTGGAAAGTGGTCCCTGTTATATTTTTTTGGAAGAGTTTATTAGTAATTTATATATTTTTTCACTGTTTTCTAGAATTTACCAGTGAAGCTATTTGGGCTTGGTTTTTCTGTGTGTGTAGTTGTTGGATTACTAATTCAATCTCTACTTGTTATAGCTCTATTTGTATTTTCTATTTCTTCTTGAGCCATTTTTAAATAATTTATACCTTTCTAGGAATTTGTCCATTTTATCTAGGTATTTATTATATTGGCATACAATTGCTCATACTATCTGTTTATAATCCTTTTTATTTCTGTGAGGTCAGTAGTAATGTCCCTTGTTTCATTTCTGATTTTACTAATTTGAGTCTTCCTTTTTTTCTTAGTCTACCTAAAGGTTTGTTGATTTTATTGGTGATTTCAAAGAAACATTTTTGGTTTTATTGTTTTGTGTCTTCTTTCTATTCTCTATTTCATTAATCCCCCCACCCCATTTTGATTATTTTCTCTCTCTAGTTGTTTTAGGTAGTTTAATCTTTTTTTCTCAATGTCTTAACATGCAAGGCTAGATTATGGATTTGACATCTTTCTTATTTTTAGTATAGGCACTTACAACTATATTATCTCATTGTGACCAGAGAGCATACCTTGTCTTATTTCAATTCCTTTAAATTTATTGAAGTTGGTTTTATGGTCTAGCATCTGTTCTACTCTGGCCCATGTGAATTTTAGAATTCATATTCTGCAGTTGTTGGGTTATATAGATGTCCGTTAGATCTAGTGGTTTGTAGTGTATCGGAGAATCTGCCCCGATATTCATGTAGGTTCTTTTCTATTTTCCTTAAGTGTTGGCCAGCTTGAGAAATAAAGGGACAGAGTACAAAAGAGAGAAATTTTAAAGCTGGGCATCCGGGGGAGACATCACATGTTGGTAGTTTCTGTGATGCCCCACAAGCCACAAAAACCAGCAAGTTTTTATTAGGGATTTTCAAAAGGGGAGGGAGTGTGCAAATAGGTGTGGGTCACAGACATCAAGTACTTTACAAGGTAATAGAATATCACAAGGCAAGTGCAGGCAGGGTGAGATCACAGGACCACAGGACCAGGGTGAAATTAAAATTGTTAATGAAGTTTCAGGCACCATTGTCATTGATAACATCTTATCAGGAGACAGTGTTTTGAGATCAACCAGTCTGACCAAAATTTATTAGGTGGGAATTTCCTCTTCCTAATAAGCCTGGGAGCGCTATGGGAGACTGGGGTCTATTTCAGCCCTGCAGTCTCGACCATAAGAGACAGGCACACCTAGCGGGGGCTGTTTATAAGCCTATACCTCCAGGCACGTATTCTCTTTCCCAGGGATGTTCCATGCTGAGAAAAAGAATTCAGCGATATTTCTCCCATTTGCTTTTGAAAGAAGAGAAATATGGCTCTGTTCTGCCCAGCTCACCGGCGGTCAGAGTTTAAGGTTATATCTCTCTTACTCCCTGAACAATTGCTGTTATCCTGTTCTTTTTTCAAGGTGCCCACATTTCATATTGCTCAAACACATATGCTGTACAATTTGTGCAGTTAATGCAATTATTACAGGGTCCTGAGGTGGCATACATCCTCCTCAGCTGACAGGATTAAGAGATTAAAGAAAAGACAGGCATAGGAAATCACAAGGGTATTGATTGGGGAAGTGATAAGTGTCCATGAAATCTTTACAATTTATGTTTAGAGATTGCAGTAAAGACAGGCATAAGAAATTATAAAAGTATTAATTTGGGGAACTAATAAATGTCCATGAAATCTTCACAATCTACGTTCTTCTGCCATGGCTTCAGCCGGTCCCTCCATTTGGGGTCCCTGACTTGCCACAACAGTAGTGTTATTCAAGTCTTCTGTTTCTTAATTGATCTTTTGCCTAAATGTTCTATCCATTATTGAAATTGTGGTATTGAAGCTGGGCGCAGTGGCTCATGCCTGTAATCCCAGCACTTTGGGAAGCTGAGGAGGGTGGATCACTTCAGGTCAGGAGTTTGAGACCAGCCTGGCCAACATGGTGAAACCCCATCTCTACTAAAAATACAAAAATTAGTTGAAGAGCATCTGTATTTCCTTAATGGTTTCTTTAGGGCTCACCTCATACATCTTAATCTACTTTAGATCTACTTTAGATTTATATTAACTTAATTCCAGTGAAATAAAGAAACATTACTCATATACACCTCTATTTCCTTTCCTAATTTTGTGCTATTGTTGTTATATAGATTATATATCAATGTGTTATAAACTCAACAATATGTTGTTATAATTTTAGGTTTTTTAAAAAGCTGAGAGGAGGATAAAAGCAAGAGTATATTAATAACTTTTATTTATTATTTTACCTTCTTAATTTATTGCCTGGTGTCATATCTTAATCTAGTATAACTTCCTCTCACCCTTTAATGATATTATTAATAAAAATACTAAATTTACATATGTAGTCTCAACAATTATGTATGTGTGTGTATATATATGTATATATATATATACCCCCCACACACATACATACACACACACACACACACACACACATACAAACTTCATACAATTGCTTTATAAATTGGGCCAGAGAAGAAAGGAGGAGCAATATGCATTTATATTGTTTTGTTATATTTGCCTAATTATCTTTATAGATGCTGTTTGTTTTTTTGTTCAATAGTATTGCTCTCTGGGGTCATTTGGTTTCAGTTCAATGAACTTCCTTTTTAATATCATAATAAGTGTTATAATGTGGGTCTCCTAACATTGAATTCAGTTTTTGTTTATCTGGGAATGCCTTTATTTCCGTTTCATTTCTGAAAGATAGTTTTACTGGTTATAAGATTCTTGGTTGAGTGTATTTTTCTGTGGGCACTTTGCATATGCTATCCACTGCTTTCTGGCCTTCATTGTTTCTCATAAGAAGTCAGCTGTTAATCTTCTTGGAGTTTTTTTTTTTTTTTAAGTGTTAAGTCATTTTTCTCTTGCTGATTTCAAGATTTTTCTTTTTTCTTTGGATTTTTGCATATTTGTTAGAAGTTCATTGAGCTTCTTGGATGTACAGATTAACACTTTTCTTCTAATTGGGAAGTTTTCAGCCATTTTTGTGCAGAGTATCTTTCTACTCCTTTCTTTTTCTTCTCTCTCTCTCTAGGACTCCCATCATGTGTAGGTTGGTATGCTTTATAATACTGCATTTTGATGATACTCTGTTCATTTTTCTTTAGTTTTTGTTTTCTATGTTTTTCAGATTGTATAGTTTCTATTGATTTAACTTAAGTTTACTAATTCTTTCCTCTGACAGTTCAAATCTATTGTTGAAACCTTATGGTGTTTTTTTTTTTTTTCATTTATTATGATTTTCAACACCAGAATTTCCATTAGGTTCTTTTTCAAGTAATTTATATTTATTGATAGTCTCTATTTGGATGAGGCATTGCCATCATGCCCTCCTTTACTTATTTAAGCATAGTTTACTTTAGCTCTTTGAGCATATTTATAATTGCTACTTTAAAGTATTTGGCTTATCTCACAAGCAGTTTCCATAACCTGCTTATTTTTTCTATGTGTGAATCAGCTTTTCCTTTTTTTCTTTTTTTTTTTCCTCCCAGGTTCAAGCGAGTCTTCTGCCTCAGCCTCCCAAGTAGCTGGGACTACAGGCATGCACCACCATTTCCAGCTAAGTTTTGTAATTTTAGTAGAGACGGGGTTTCACCATGTTCGTCAGGATGGTATTGATCTCTTGGCCTCATGATCCGCCTGCTTCAGCCCCACAAAGAGTCAGCCTCTTCTATTTCACTGTATGTTTCCATTTTTTTTGTTGCTGAAGTATGGACATTTTAGATTATATATCGTAGCAACTGTGGCTACTGGTTCCCCCATTACAGGGCTAGTTATTGTTACTAGTCTATTTGTTTAGTCACTATTCACCACTGGTTGGACTATTTCAGTGAAGTCTATTTCTTCTGCAGTGTAAAGTCTCTGATGTTTCTCCTTAGGAGGCACATTTTGGGGCACGTGTACAGTCAGTCTGGGATGACCATGGTTTTAACAGGCTAGATTTGACTCTCTTTCTACAATAATACCCATGTGTTAAGCTCAAATACTGCTGTATGATTACTGTTTTCTACAATGTTCTGTGCCAAATATTTCTCCACAGACATATCTGATTAAAGTTGGTTTCTTTTGAAGGGATAGTTTTTGATATCAGTATTTGAGAATTCTTCTTACCTAAGGAGAGCTCTTCTTAGTTGCCACTTTCCCAATTCTTCATGGTTCTATAGCTGGCCTATGGTTTAACTTACATGTCTTACAAAGCCATGAGTCTCCTCTTAATTGCCTTCCATTAAAACTTCCTTATGTTTAAGAGTTCTCTTGGGATTCAACTTCCCAATACTCTGTCTCAAATAAAGCTGTTTGTTTTGGGGAGAGCTTTGTATCTCTATTATTTTTACCTGCCTCTTCCCCTAGTCTAAAGATTTAAGCTGTGGCTCTGGAGCAGCTGGTGAAGACAGTGGCACATTTCTTTATAACTGATATTCTGTTTAAGAGCAGGAAACTGAGCAAGGAGCATTGTTATCTAGTCTTCCCAGTTTGATTCTCCTAGAAAGAAACCTCTGCATTATAAGAAATTCAGGACAAAGGTGAATGAGGTCTCATTATTCCCAGGATGCCATGCCTTAGGTAGAAGGTACATGAAACAAGTAAAGGCTGGGAAAAAAAAGGAACTCCTTACCTCTTCAGCACATTTGTTTGGAATGTAGCGTCTACCACAGATAGCTTGGGGGCCATATGAGAATTGCTGGTATTCTTTTCCTCACAGAAAGACGCTATTGCCCTCTACTAGAAGCTGGGGGAAAGGAGCCCCTGTGTTCTTGGCTACATGTTTCTGGAGTGGAGTTTTCATTAACTGGCCTGATCGTGAAAGGAAAGAAATAAGATGTGATTAAAATGCTACAGATTCTGTGATGGTTAATATTGAGTGCCAACTTGATTGTATTGAAGTATGCAAAGTATTGTTCCTGTGTGTGTCTGAGGGTGTTGCCAAAGGAGATTAACATTTGAATCTGTGGACAGGGAGAGTCAGACCCACCCTCAATCTGGGTAGGCACCATCTAATCAGTTGCCATTGTGGCTAGGATAAAAGCAGGCAGAGGGGCATGGAAGGACTAGAATGGCTGAGTCTTCTGTCCTCCATCTTTCTCCTGTGCTGGATGCTTCTTGCCCTTGAACATCAGACTCCAGGTTCTTCAGCTTTTGGACTTTTGCTTTGCCAGGGGCTCTCAGGCTTTCAGCCACAGAATGAAGGCTGCATTGTCAGCTTCCCTATTTTTGAGGTTTTGGGATTTGGACTGGCTTCCTTGCTCCTCAGCTTTCAGAAGACCTATTGTGGGACTTCACCTTATAATTGTGAGAGTCAATACTCCTTAATAAACTCCTGTTCATATTTACATCTATCCTATTAGTCCTGTCCATCTAGAGAACACTGACTAATACAGATTCTTTCTGTTTTTAAGAAATTTTAATAGATTGTCTTAAATGAGTGTTTCTTCATTTTCTGTATATCCTTAGGACCACTTACAGAGGCTTCAGATGATTGGTTTTTGTTTGTTTGTAGAGGTGGAGTCTCACCATGTTGCCCAGGCTAGCTTCAAACTCCTGGCTTCAAGCAGTTCTTCTGCCTCAGCCTCCCAAAGTGCTAGGAATATAGGCATAAGCCACCACACCTGGCTGATTGTTTTTAAATTTTTTTTTTTACTAGCATCATCGAGGAAATGCCTGCAGAGCTCCTTACATTGTCATTCAAGAGGCAGAACTGATATTTCTTTCTTAAATGTTTGATACTATTTAGAAGTGAAACCATTTAGACCTTGGATATATATTTGTCAAAAAGGTTTTAATTATATATTTAACTTTTAAATAGATACTGGAATTACTCAGCTTCTGGTAAGTTGTGCTTTATCTAGGATTGTGTATGTTTTATCTGAATTTTCCATTTTATTACTTTATAATTCACTCTGGACCTTTTAATACCTATGATCTGTAGTGATGTGTTTATTTTTCATATCTGTTTGCTGGTTATCTGTTTAATCTCTTTTGCTCTAATTTTCTGATTTTTCTTCATTAGCAGTGTTGTTCTTATGTAATAGTCCAGAACCAAGCAGTCCAAGAGTGCTATCCTCAACATGGCTTCAGTATTTGTTCTGGTACTCATCATCTGTTATCCAATAGGAGAGAAAAAACAGTGTCCAAGAGAGTGCTTGCCCAACCATTTGTGCTTAGGGCTCAGAAGTGGCACCCATCATTTCTTCTCATTTAGTCACTTCAACATATCTATTTGCAAAGAGGTCTTAGAAATGTAGTTTTACTTGCATAATCATATGTCTTGCTAAAACTATTACTATGGAATAAAGAAAAATGTGACATTGTGAGATAACTAGTGCTTTGATTTATTTTTGTCTCTATGGTCCCCAAATATGTTTAAACTTTCTTTATCCATTACCTAGAACATAGTCACATCCTTACCAAGGAGGATCACAGATTAAAAAAAATACTATCTGTGCAGACAGACTTCTTTATCAGGACTGACTTCTCATGGTCTCACATATATTTCCCTCCTACACACCAAATATAGAATGGTGGGATAGAAATAGGGTAACTGAAAAAAAGTTATTCAGAACAAGGAATAAGTAAAGACAAGATGGTAATTATACTTATAACCATTCATGTCATGGGACAAGAATTTCCAAGGCTCAAAACTTTTTTAGTTAAATCATGTGCTGAGGTCTGATTGTTTGTGACCCCCAAATTCATGTTAAAATCTAATTACCAATGTAGTAATGTCAAGAGGTTAGGTCATTAATAGATGCTTAGGTCATGAGGGCTCTTCCCTCATCAATGGGATTAGTGCTTTCATAAAAGTGACCTGAGGGAGCTTGTTTGCCCCTCCTGCAGTATGAGGGCACACAGAAAGCATGTTCTGTGAAGCAGAGAGCCCTCAACAGACACTGACTCTTCTGGTGCCTTGATCTTGGACATCTCAGGCCGCCAGAACTGTAATAAATAAACTTCTATTGTTTATAAATTACCCAGTCTCAGGCATTTTGTTACAGCAGCCTGAATGGACTAAGACACTGTGGTTCTATTCTCTGGTAGAAACATTCTTTCCTCTTGTTCTGTCAAGTCTCTGGTTTTTCCTCATCAGAAGTCCTTCCCTGTCTTTTATCTTCAACAAACACTTATGATGTGTGGAGTATGCCTGTCATAAATTTTATTTTCCCCAAATTGCCTCAACAATATTTTTAGTTCTACATGCTCTTCCAGAAACTTAACATACACCATTAAGGAGTGGAGTCTATTTCCCCTCCTTTTGAAACTGGGCAGGCCTTTGAGACTACCTCAACAAACAGAATGTAATAAAAGTAACATTGTGTAGTTTCTGAGACTAGGTCTTTTGGGGTTTTGTTGTGTTTTGTTTTGTTTGAGACAGGGTCTCACTCTGTCACCCAGGCTGCAGTTCAATGGTGCGATCTTGGCTCACTGCAGCCATGATCTCCTGGGCTCAAGTAATTCTCCCACCTCAGTCTCCTGAGTAGCTGGTATTACAGGTGTGAGCCACCATGCCTGGCTAATTTTTTCGATTTTGCATAGAGACAGGAGTTTGCCATGTTGCCCTGGCTGATCTCAAACTCCTGAGCTCAAGTGATCCAACACTCTCAGCCTACCAAATACTGGGATTACAGGTGTGTGCCACCATGCGCATCTGCGAAGCTAGGTCTTAGAAGGCAATATAGCTTTTGCTTCAGTCTTTGTCTTAGAACATGCATTATGGGAGTTTTGTGTGAGCCTATAAGAAGCCCAACTATTCTGAAGCCACCATGCTAGAGAGAACAAAGAGAGAATACAGAGATAGTTAAAGAGACACTTTAGGAATTTCATCTATACCAGTTCCCAGCTGTTTGATTTTTCCCAACTCAGGTAGGTGAACCTTCTGATGATTATAGTGTTCAGGCTTTGAGGTACTCCAGCTGCTGCTGAATAGAGCAGAGATGGGTTGTCCCTACAAAGCTGCACTCAAACTGAACACTAATGATTAAAATACGTGTTTTAAGGCATTAAATTTTGAAGTGGCTTGTTACACAACAAAAGATAACTGGAAACATGCTATTCTTGGGAGCTGTACATCTTTTGTCACCTACTCCCTGTTTGCTTTTAGGATCAAGTAATCATAATAGAAGCACATATCTCCATGTCAGTATAATCCCCTTCAAGACATCAATCACCAGACCCTTAAATCTCAATCTGGCTTTATTCAAGCTCACTGTAGTGGGAAAAACCCGGTCCCTGAGCAACCTTGTTTACTTGATTTGCTTTTATTTTAATGAGGTCTTCAAGGACCCCCTTACCGGGGGCTCTTGCCCTCATAGTGATACTGCTGCGTTCCTTTAGTCAGAATGATCTCAGCTAATACTCTGTGATAACAAGAGTGATATTTTTAAATAGGTTGAGTGCTTTGCCAAATGTTTAATGTCCTTTGTCTTATTTCATTCCTAAGCCACAGGACTACATATTACTAATTTAATTAAAAAGATATAGAAAATGAGGCTAAGAGAAGTAAAGGAACTCATTCATTTTTTTCAAATCTGAAACAGAAACCTAGAATTTAGACTTTTGAGATTTGGCATGGAGTGCCAAGGAATCCACTTATGGACAGAATGGTATATTCAAAGGGATGAAATAAGATTCTTCTAGACCCAGTGCAAAGGGGAAGCTATAACTTGCTTCTCCTAGTAAGTCCCCCTCCAACCACACCCCATAAGGATGCTGGTGGTTATGGTGTTCAACCGGAGAAGGGAAATTGGTACCCAGAGAATTGGGATTGCCTTCCCCTGGGAAGCCTTAAAAAGTGTTGTATTTGGCTGGGCGTGGTGGCTCACACCTGTAATCCCAGCACTACGGAAGGGCGAGGCGGGTAGATCATGAGATCAAGAGATCCAGACCATCCTGGCCAACATAGTGAAACCCTGTCTCTACTAAAAATACAAAAATTAGCTGGATGCAGTGGCGCATGCCTGTAGTCCCAGCTACTCGGGAGGCTGAGGCAGGAGAATCACTTGAACCAGGGAGGTGGAGGTTGCAGTGAGCCGAGATTGTGCCACTACACTCCAGCCTGGTGACAGAGCAAGATTCTGTCTAAAACAAAAACAAAAACAACACAAAACAAAAAAAAAACAACAAAAGTATTGGATTTACTTAGCATACCTTAAGGCGAGGCAGAAGTCATCCAGTCATTTTTTTACAATTAGAAAACAATTGTTTTATATTACCAAATATGTGATACCTAAAGGGAATATATATACATATATATATATATATATATATATATATGTCTATTAAGTCATGAAGCATAACAACACTCATGAAACAAATCAAAGGATAGAGCATTAACAACAATATTATAGAACAAGACAGAGAAGCAAAAAGAGCCAGCATCCACAGGAGGCTCAGTATTTGTGGAAAACTCTGTGGTAGCATTAAATATGGGACGCAAAATGATCATTCCTGAAAAGTTGGTACGTGGAAAAGTGACACATGCCACATACACCCCCCCCCACACACACCCTTGCCAGTGTATGTGTAAAATCCTGGGACCATACATTCCCCACTTTTTCTACTCTAGATTAATTGTAAACATTCTTCATGTTTAAATGAATATTGGACAGTGTTTCTAGTCCAATATAAGTAGTAATGTAGAGTTCTGAGGTACTTTGAAAGATAAGTTCCAAGGTACCAGAAACAGAAGCTTGCCCCACTTCTTTAGGATCAGGACTATTACATTTCACCTTTTTTTGACTTATGTGTGGTATCATACATCAGTGGGTTGCAACAGTACAAGTTGCTTCCCTTTGCCACTGGATTTTCAGATGTTTGATTTTGAAATTCTGTCTCAAAACATATTTCAGGTGTTGCTAATGTTTTGAAATGAAGTAATACTTTTGAAATTATGCGGTTAGCAGTGGAGCTAAGTCTTCAAACTAAGTCATCCTACTCCACCTCTAATACTGTTTCCATTAGCTCAGTAATACTGGCGTACAGTTTTTCAGCTAGGATTGGATTTTGGTTAATAGCAATGAAAATGCTAGTGGTTTAAGTAAGATAGAAGATTATTTCTCTTTCACATAGAAGAAAATCTGATCTGTCTGGTCTTTATCTTGGGTTTCTGGCATGGGGTATCTGAAATCCTTTGAATTTCCCAAATGATAAGAGTGTCTTTGTTATTCATGAGCCCTTTGGATCCATTTCACTTTATGCTAATGAGATAATTGAAGATGAGGGCTGATCACCAGAAAGCCCACCCATGTGATTAGAAGGTTGGGGCCTTGAGCCAGCCTGCCTCCAGTGAAAGAAGTGGGACTGGAAATTGAGCTTAATTGTGTGGCTAAAATATAATCAATTATGCCTATACCATAAAACCTCAATAAAAACTTAGGATACCAAAGCTCAGTGGAGCACCCTGGTTGGTGAACACATTCATGTGCTGGAGTGTGCCATGAGAAGAAGCTCTATGTTTGGAACCTTCTCAGACCTCACACTTTGTATCTTTTCCTTTGGCTGGTCCTGATCTATATTCTTTATAATAAAACTGTAATTGTAAGCACAGTGCTTTCTTGAGTTCCATGAGTCATTCTAGTGAATTATTAAACTTTAGAGGGTTGTGGAAACCCATGAATTTATAGCCAGTCAGAGGTGTGAGTGATCTGGGGTGACCTGAAGTGCCTCTGGCATCTGAAGTGAGGGCAGTCTTGTGGAGGATTGAGCCCTTAACTTGTGGAATCTGCACTAACTCCAGATTGGATCTGCACTAACTCCAGGATTGAAGTACACCAGTCAGTGACAGAATATACAGCATCTTCAAGAAAAAATTAAGGACTGAAGTTCTTTTCAGGTCTCTGCCCTACAGGTCTAAGTGTGTTTTTCATCCTATGGTTCAAAATGGTTGCTATTGCTCCAGCTAACAGATCAACATTCCAAAATAAATTTTAAAATGAGTAACCTCTCCCTCTTGAAAATAATTTTTGAACCCAGAATTTAACAGGCTTTCTGAAGTCAGAGTGTTTGGAACTGGGTTGTCATTAAATTGTAAAAGTATAAGAACACTTTATAAGTTTACACCAGTAACTGTAAACTTTACAGAGATAAACTTTTGATTAGCTGACTTTCAGAACCACAGTCACTGCAGTAAAGCTCTCATTTTTTGTCTGGATTTTAGAGTGGGGACTGTAACTGATGAGGTGTCTTTAGGAGATGTATTTTTCATTAATTGGGTTACTGCACATTAGTGATTCTGTTTCCAGACTCTCCATTCTGTTTAATTGGTTTATATAGTTCTTGTGCCAATACACAATAATGTTTTTGCTTTATAGAAAGTTTTGATATATGGTTGTGTATGTCTTTCAGCCTTATTTTTTCAAAGTTATCTTGAGTATTCTTTCTTTATATTTTCATATAAACTTTAGAATCAATTTGTAAAGTACCTGTTAGGATTTGGATTGCACTGCATTGGTAGATTAATATTGGGAGAAAAGCCTTTTTCTTTTTAAATTCACAATATTAGGTCTTTTGATCCATGAATATGG
Source organism: Pongo abelii (assembly GCF_028885655.2). Taxonomy (NCBI): domain Eukaryota; kingdom Metazoa; phylum Chordata; class Mammalia; order Primates; family Hominidae; genus Pongo; species Pongo abelii. Next base: position 16,923,109 of record NC_071994.2, read on the forward strand.
TATATCCTTCCATCTACTATAGCCTCTTTATTTTCTCTCAGTAATGTTTTGTAGCTTTTTTGTGCAGAAGTCTTGCACAACTGCATTTTTGAGATTTATTTTTATATATTTGGTCATTTTGATGCTAGTGTGAGGTGCTATTTATTTATTTTATTTTCTATTTGTTGTTAGTATATAGAAATATAATTATGTTAGTATATTGATCCTGTAACCACTGGCCTTGTTAAATTCATTTATTAATGTTAATATTTTCTCTTTAAATTATCTCAGAATATAAACACTATGATGACCTAAAAAAGTAACTTGGGAAGTTTTCTTCTTTTTCTATTTTTTGCCAGGCCTTGGTAATATTGGTATTATTTTTAAATGAAATGACTATGTTTCATCATTGAAAATATATGTGCCTTGAGGTATCTTTTTATCTTAGAGAGAAGGTTTAAAAAAATTTTATACTTAGGCCGGGCGTGGTGGTTCACGCTTGTAATCCCAGCACTTTCGGAGGCCCAGGCAGACGGACCACGAGGTCAGGAGATCAAGACCATCCTAGCTAACACGGTGAAACCCTGTCGCTACTAAAAATACAAAAAAAAATTGGCCTGACGTGGTGGCAGGTGCCTGTAGTCCCAGCTACTCAAGAGGCTGAGGCAGGAGAATGGTGTGAACCCCAGGGGTGGAGCTTGCAGTGAGCCAAGATTGCGCCACTGCACTCCAGCCTGGGAGACAGAGCAAGACTCTGTCTCAAAAATAAATAAATAAATAAATAAATTTTATACTTAGATTTAAGTTTTCTAAATAAATAGAAGACCGTTAAACTTTTTCTTGATTCTTATGTTAGTTTTGGTAAATTTTCTTCTAGGAATTTGTAAATTTTATATATATTAAAAAATTTAGTGGCTTTAAGTAATTCATAACAGTCTCACATTAAATTTTTTTTATTATACTTTAAGTTCTAGGGTGCATGTGCACAACATGCAGGTTTGTTACATATATATACATGTGCCATGTTGGTGTGCTGTACCCATTAATTTGTCATTTACATTAGATATATCTCCTAATGCTATCCCTCCCCCGTCCCCCTGCCACACAACAGGCCCCGGTGTGTGATGTTCCCCTTCCTGTGTCCAAGTGTTCTCATTGTTCAATTCCCACCTATGAGTGAGAACATGCAGTGTTTGGTTTTTTGTCCTTGTGATAGTTTGCTGAGAATGATGGTTTCCAGCTTCATCCATGTCCCTACAAAGGACATGAACTCATCGTTTTTTATGGCTGCATAGTATTCCATGGTGTATATGTGCCACATTTTCTTAAATTTTTAATAATACCTTTTTCATTCCAGATATTGGTAATTTGTGCCTTTTCTATTTATTGACAAGTTTTGTTAGGGATTAATAAACTTAATTAGTATTTTAAAAAGATCAAGTTTTGGCTTTGGCTTTTAGAAGTTATATGATTTTTATTATTTCATTGGTATACAATTTAACTTTTATTATCATTTTCTTCTATTACCTTTGGTTTATTTTCTCTTCTTTTTTATCTTCTTGATCTGGATGCTGAAGTGATTGATTTTCAGTCTTTATTTTATTCTAGGAATTTCTCCCTAAGCATAACATTAGATGATTTAATAAAGTTTTTATTTTGTACACTTATGAGTATTCAGTGAAAATATTTTTGACTTATTTATAATTGATTGACTAAAAAACACATATTTATTGTGCACAACATAATTTTTTGAAATATATATACATTCTAGTATGGCTAAAGCTAGCTAATTAACATATGCATTACCTCAAAAAGTGATCATTTTGAGGGTGAGAACATTTAGAATCTACCCTTTTAATATTTTTCAAGAACACAATATCTTGTTGTTAAATATATGGATCATGTTGTACAGTAGGTTTTATGAATCTATTCCTCCTTTCTAACAGAAATTTTGTATCCTGTGACCAACATCTCCCCAAGGATTCCCCCACCCCCAATATCACCCAACTTTTAGTAACTACCATTCTATTGTCTACTTCTGTGAGATCAACTTTTTTAGATTGCACATATAAGTGAAATCATACAATATTCTTTCTGTACCCAGTTTATTTCACTTAGCATAATGTCATCCTGGTTTATCCATGTTGTCACAAATGAAAAAAATTTCTTCTTTTTAAAAAATATCTGAATAGTATTTTATTATATATATATATCTAGCATTCTAATATATATATATATATCACATTTCTTTTATCCATTCGCCCATTGATGGAGACAGGTTGATTTCATTTCTTGGCTACTGTGGATGATGCTGTGGTAAACATGGGAGTGCAAATATCTGTTTGACATAGTGACTTTATTTCCTTTGGAGAGCTACCTCATAGTGGGATTGCTAGATTGTATGAAATTTTATTTTTAATTTTTTGAGGAAAAAATTGGCCTAACTGTTATCCATAATGTCTGAACTAATTTACATTCCCACCAACAGTGTGAAAGTGTTTCTTTTTCTCCACATCCTCATCAACAGTTGTTATCTATTATGTTTTTCCTAATAGCAATTCTAACAGGAGTGGGGTGATATATCATTGTGGTTTTGTTTTGTGTTTTTCTGATGATTAGTAATGTTGAGCATTTTTTATGTACCTGTTGGCCATTTGTATGTCTTTTCTGGAAAAAAAATATCTATTCAGGTTGCTCGCCCATTTGTTAATCAGTCTATTTGTTTCCTTGTCCTTGAGTGTTTTGAGTTCCTGATATATTTTTATTAACTCTTGATCACATATTAGTAGTTAGCAAATATTTTCTCCTATTCTGTAGGTTGCCTCTTTACTTTGTTGTTTTCCTTTACTATGCAGAAAGGTTTTAGTTTGACATAATCCTATTTGGCTATTTTTGCTTTTGTTGCTTGTGCTTTTGAGGTCATACTACAAAATTATTGCCAAAACCAAAGTCAAGGAGCTTTTCTCCTATGTTTTATTTTAGGATTTTTAGGCCTTAATATGTTATATTTAAATAACTAGTTTTGACAGTGTTTTTGGTGAGTGGCATAAGATAAGATAAGGGTCCAATTTTATTCTTTTGTGTGTGGCTATACAGTCTTGTCAACATTATTTATTGAAGAGACTATTACTTCCCTATTGTGTACTCTTGGTGTCTCTGTCAAATATGAGTTGACTGTATAAGTCTGGGTCATATCTGAGTTATATTCTGTTCCACTGGTATATATGTATGTTGTTATTCCAGAACTGGGCTGTTTTGATTCCTGTATATTTGTAATATAGTTTGAAATCATGAAGCCTGATGTCTCCAGCTTAGTCCTCTCTAAATATTGTTTTGGTTATTCAGGATCTTTTGTGGTACTATACAAGTTTAAGAATTGCTTTTTCCATCTTTGTGAAAAATGCCCTTGAAATTTTCATAGAGATTTATTAAATCGGTAGATCACTTTGGGTAGTGTGATCATTTTAACAATATTAATTCTTCCAATCCATGAACAGATGATATCTTTCCATTTTTTTTTCTTCTTTAGTTTCTTTTATAATGACTTACAGTTTTCATTGTACAGATCTTCTTTTACCTCTTTGGTGAAATTTATTCCTGAATATTTTTATTCTTTTTTTATGCTATTGTAACTGAGATTTAAATTTTTTCTGTTAGGTAGTTGATTGTTCATGTATTGAAACATTACTGAGTTTTTTCCTAGTTTTTAATTATCTTCACTTTTGTTTATTTTTGAGTAGATATGTTTTAAAGCTTTTTTTTAAAAAATTATACTTTAAGTTCGGGGATACACGTGCAGACCGTGCAGGTTTGTTACATAGGTATACACGTGCCATGGTGGTTTGTTGCACCCACCAACCCATCAACTACATTAGGTATTTCTCCTAATGCTATCCCTCCCCTAACCCCCAACCCCTGACAGGCCCCATTGTGTGGTGTTCCCCTCCCTGTGTCCATGTGTTCTCATTGTTCAACTCCCACTTATGAATGAGAACATGCTGTGTTTGGTTTTCTGTTTCTGTGTTAGTTTGCTGAGAATGAGGGTTTCCAGCTTCATCCATGTCCCTGCAAAGGACATGAACTCATCCTTTTTTATGACTGCATAGTATCCCATGGTATATATGTACCACGTTTTTTCTTATCCAGTCTGTCATTGATGGGCATTTGGGTTGGTTCCAAGTCTTTGCTATTGTGAACAGTGTTGCAATGAACATGCGTGTGCATGTTTCTTTATAGTAGAATGATTTATAATCCTTTGGGTATATACTCAGCAAGGGGATTGCTGGGTCAAATGGTATTTCTGGTTCTAGATCCTTGAGGAATCGCCACACAGTCTTCCACAATGGTTAAACTAATTTACACTCCCACCAACAGGAAACACTACTGATTTTTATATGTTGCTTTTGTATCCTGCAACTTTACTGACTTTTTTTATTACCTCTAACAGTTTCTTGACAGAGTCTTCAGGGTTTGTTTTATTTTGTTTTTTGAGACAGTATTTCTCTCTTGTCACCTAGGCTGGAGTGCAATGGTGCGATCTCAGCTCACTGCAACCTCCGCATCCTGGGTTCAAGTGATTCTCCTGCCTCAGCCTCCTGAGTAGCTGGGATTACAGGTGCAGACCACAACGCCTGGCTGATTTTTGTATTTTTAGTAGAAACGGGGTTTCACCATGTTGGCCAGGCTGGTCTTGAACTCCTGATCTCAGGTTATCTGCCCACCTCAGCCTCCCAAGTGTTGGGATTACAGGCATGAGCCACCGCACCTTGCCTAGGGTTTTCTATGTATAAGATTACAACATCTGCAAACACAAACTTTACTTCTTTCTTTCTGATTTCGATGCCTTTTGGTTTTTGTTGTTGTTGTTGTTGCCTAATTACTCTGGCTAGGGCTTTCAATACTACGTTGAATAGCAGTTGTGTGAGTGGATATACTTTTGTTTCTGATATTTGATGAAAAAGTTTCAACGTTTACCATTGAGTATGGCATTAACTGAGGGCTTGTCACATATGGCATTTATTATGTTGAAGTACCTTCCTTCTATTCCCAATTTTTTACAGTTTTTATCATAAAAAATGTTGAATTTGTCAAACACTTTTTCTGCATCAAGATGAACATACAATTTTTATTCTGTTAATCTTTGTCTTAATGTGGGATGTCACATGTACTGATCTGTGTATATTGAAACATGCTTGCATTCCAGCGATATTTTGTCATCACATATGAACCATTTGATGTGCTGTTTAATTGATTTGCTAGTATTTTGTTGAGGATTTTTGCATCTTTGATCATCTGGGGTATTGGCCTATAATTTTCTTTTCTTGTATGTCCTACTCTGGCTTTGATATCAGGGTATCATAGCTTCATAAAATGATTTTCAGTGTTCCCTCCTCTCCAATCTTTTGGAATAGTTTGAGAAGAATTGGCATTTATTCTTTACATGTTTGATATAATTCACCAGTGAAGCTATCTAGTGCTAGGCATTTATATGACTGTAGGGTTTTATTACTAATTCAATGTCCGTACTTGTTATTGATCTATTCAGCTTTTCTACTTCTTAATGACTCTTTGTAGATTATATATTTCCAGTAATTTATCCACTACTTCTAGGTTATTCAATTTGTTAGTGTATAATGGTTCATAGTCATCTCATTATCCTATTCATTTCTGTGATATCAGTTATAATGTATAATCTTTCATTTATAATTTTTATAATTTATAAATTATTTTTATTTTAAAGTTTTGTCAACTGTTTATCTTTTCAAAAAGCTAACTCTTAGTTTTATTGTTCTTTTCTTTTGTTCTTCTAGTACCCATTTTATTTAATTTCGCTCTGATCTTTGTTGTTATTACTATTATTATTATTTTAGAGACAGAGTCTCTACTTTGTGGAGTGCAGTGGTACAATCATGGCTCACTGCAGCTGCAAGCTCCTGGGCTCAAGTGACCCTCCCTCCCGCCACAGCCTTCCTAGTAGCTGAGACAATAGGTGCACGCCATTACACCAGGCTAATTTTTAAATTTTTTGTGCAGAAGGGGTCTTGCTATGTTGCCCAGTCTGGTCTCAAACTCCTGGCCTCAAGTAATTCTCCTACCTTGGCCTTCCAAAGTGCTGGGGTTATAGGTATGAACCATTGTGTCTGACTTGATTTTTGTTATTTCCTTATTTCTACTAGCTTTGTATTTACTGTCATATTATTTTTCTAGTTTACTAAAGTGTATACTTAGGTTATTTCGTATATTTCTCTTTTCTTCTTGGGGGGCATTTATCACTAAAACTTTCCTCTTAAAGCTGTTTTTCATCCATCCTATATGTTTCGTATATTGTGTGTTCATTTTTCTTTGTGTCAAGATATTTTAAAATTTCCCTTCTATTTCACGTTTGACCCATTGGTTGTTCAAGCATGTGTTCTTTGATTTTTACATATTTGTCAGTTTTCTGAAATTTCTCCTATTGTTTTCTAATTACCATTGTAGTTGGAAAAGATACTTGATACAATTGCAATCCTCTTAAATTTTTAAGACTTGTTTTTTGGCTCAATATATAATCTGTTATGGAGAATGTTCCACATATGCTGCTGTGGGATGAAATGCTCTGTAGGTCTGCAGGGATGAAATTACCTTTTAGGTCTGTTAGTTTTATTCGCTCTAAAGCCTAATTCAATCCAATGTTTTCTTATTGATTTTATTCCTCAATGATCTATGCATTGTTGAAAGTGAAGTATTGATGTCCGTTGTATTATCAATTGCTGTATGTTTCTCCCTAAACACCTATTATTTGCTTCATGTATTGCAGTGTTCTGATGTTGGGTGCATGTACGTTTATAATTGTAGTAGCCTCTTGATGGATTGTTCCCTTTATCATTTTGTAATACCTTTTCATTCCTTTTTGTAGTTTTTGACTTAAAGTCTATTTTGTGTGATATAAATATAGCTACTTCTTCTCTCTTATGGTTTCTATTTGCATGGAAATCTTTTTTCATCCCTTTGCTCTTAATTTATATATGTCCTTAAAGCTTAAGTGAGTTTCTTTTGGCAGCATTTAGCTGGGTCTTTTTGTTTTTTATCCATTTAGTAATTCTCTGATAGAAGAACTTATTTACATTTAAAATAGTTATTAATAAGTAAGAACTTACTATTTTCATTTTGCTAATTATGTTCTGGCTGTTTTGTAGATCCCTTTATTCCTTCGTTGCCATTTTTCTTTACAATTTGCTGATTTTCTGTAATATGCTTTGATTTCTTTTCATGTTTTGTATATTCATGATAGGTGTTTGATTTTGGTTACCATGAGGCTTACTGAAAATACTTTATAGTTATATCAGTTTATTTTAAGCAGATAACAACTCAACTTTGATTGCATATAAAAATCCTACACTTTTATCCCCCCCTCCACATTTTAGGTTTAGGTCAGAATTTATTTATTTTTTCTTTTTTTTATGTTATTATTATTATTATTCTTAATATACTTTAGGCTCTATGGTACATGTGTGCAACATGCAGGTAAGTTACATATGTATACATGTGCCATGCTGGGACGCTGCACCCACCAACTCGTCATCTAGCATTAGGTATATCTCCCTATGCTATCCCTCCCCCCTCCCCCCACCCCACAACAGTCCCTGAAGTGTGATGTTCCCCTTCCTGTGTCCATGTGTTCTCATTGTTCAATTCCCACCTATGAGTGAGAATATGTGGTGTTTGGTTGTTTGTTCTTGTGATAGTTTACTGAAAATGATGATTTCCAATTTCATCCATGTCCCTACAAATGACATGAACTCATCATTTTTTATGGCTGCATAGTATTCCATGGTGTATATGTGCCACATTTTCTTAATCCAGTCTATCATTGTTGGACATTTGGGTTGGTTCCAAGTCTTTGCTATTGTGAATAATGCTGCAATAAACATATGTGTGCATGTGTCTTTATAGCAGCATGATTTATAGTCCTTTGGGTATATACCCAGTAATCGGATGGCTGGGTCAAATGGAATTTCTAGTTCTAGATCCCTGAGGAATCGCCACACTGGCTTCCACAATGGGTGAACTAGTTTACAGTCCCACCAACAGTGTAAAAGTGTTCCTATTTCTCCACATCCTCTCCAGCACCTGTTGTTTCCTGACTTTTTAATGATCACCATTCTAACTGGTGTGAGATGGTATCTCATTGTGGTTTTGATCTGCATTTCTCTGATGGCCAGTGATGGTGAGCATTTTTTCATGTGTTTTTTGGCTGCATAAATGTCTTCTTTTCAGAAGTGTCTGTTCATGTCCTTTGCCCACTTTTTGATGGGGTTGTTTGTTTTTTTCTTGTAAATTTGTTGGAGTTCATTGTAGATTCTGGATATTAGCCCTTTGTCAGATGAGTAGGTTGCGAAAATTTTCTCCCATTTTGTAGGTTGCCTGTTCACTCTGATGGTAGTTTCCTTTGCTGTGCAGAAGCTCTTTAGTTTAATTAGATCCCATTTGTCAATTTTGGCTTTTGTTGCCATTGCTTTTGGTGTTTTAGACATGAAGTCCTTGCCCATGCCTATGTCCTGAATGGTAATGCCTAGGTTTTCTTCTAGGGTTTTTATGGTTTTAGGTCTAACATTTAAGTCTTTAATCCATCTTGAATTGATTTTTGTATAAGGTGTAAGGAAGGGATCCAGTTTCAGCTTTCTACATATGGCTAGCCAGTTTTCCCAGCACCATTTATTAAATAGGGAATCCTTTCCCCATTTCTTGTTTTTCTGAGGTTTGTCAAAGATCAGATAATTGTAGATATGTGGCATTATTTCTGACAGCTCTGTTCTGTTCCATTGATCTATATCTCTGTTTTGGTACCAGTACCATGCTGTTTTGGTTACTGTAGCCTTGTAGTATAGTTTGAAGTCAGGTAGTGTGATGCCTCCAGCTTTGTTCTTTTGGCTTAGGATTGACTTGGCGATGCGGGCTCTTTTTTGGTTCCATATGAACTTTAAAGTAGTTTTTTCCAATTCTGTGAAGAAAGTCATTGGTAACTTGATGGGGATGGCATTGAATCTGTAAATTACCTTGGGAAGGATGGCCATTTTCATGATATTGATTCTTCCTACCCATGAGCATGGAATGTTCTTCCATTTGATTGTATCCTCTTTTATTTCCTTGAGCAGTGGTTTGTAGTTCTCCTTGAAGAGGTCCTTCACATCCCTTGTAAGTTGGATTCCTAGATATTTTATTCTCTTTGAAGCAATTGTGAATGGGAGTTCACTCATGATTTGGCTCTCTGTTTGTCTGTTATTGATGTATAACAATGCTTGTGATTTTTGTACATTGATTTTATATCCTGAGACTTTGCTGAAGTTGCTTATCAGCTTAAGGAGATTTTGGGCTAAGACACTGTGGTTTTCTAGATATACTATCATGACATCTGCAAACACGGACAATTTGACTTCCTCTTTTCCTAATTGAATACCCTTGATTTCCTTCTCTTGCCTAATTGCCCTGGCCAGAACTTCCAACACTATGTTGAATAGAAGTGGTGAGAGAGGGCATCCCTGTCTTGTGCCAGTTTTCAAAGGAAATGCTTCCAGTTCTTGCCCATTCAGTATGATATTGGCTGTGGGTTTGTCATAAATAGCTCTTATTATTTTGAGATACGTCCCATCAATACCTAATTTATTGAGAGTTTTTAGCATGAAGGGTTGTTGAATTTTGTCAAAGGCCTTTTCTGCATCTATTGAGATAATCATGTGGTTTTTGTCTTTGGTTCTGTTTATATGCTGGATTACATTTATTGATTTGCGTATATTGAACCAGCCTTGCCTCCCAGGGATGAAGCCCACTTCATCATGGTGGATAAGCTTTTTGATGTGCTGCTGGATTCTGTTTGCCAGTATTTTATTGAGGATTTTTGCATCAATGTTCATCAAGGATATTGGTCTAAAATTCTCTTTTTTTGTTGTGTCTCTGCCAGCCTTTGGTATCAGGATGATGCTGGCCTCATAAAATGAGTTAGGGAGGATTCCCTCTTTTTCTATTGATTGGAATAGTTTCAGAAGGAATGGTACCAGCTCCTCCTTGTACCTCTGGTAGAATTCGGCTGTGAACCCATCTGGTCCCGGACTTTTTTTGGTTGGTAAGCTATTGATTATTGCCACAATTTCAGCTCCTGTTATTTGTCTATTCAGAGATTCAACTTCTTCCTGGTTTAGTCTTGGGAGGGTGTATGTGTTGAGGAATTTATCCATTTCTTCTAGATTTTCTAGTTTATTTGCGTAGAGGTGTTTGTAATATTCTCTGATGGTAGTTTGTATTTCTGTGGGATCGGTGGTGATATCCTCTTTATCATTTTTTATTGCATCTATTTGATTTTTCTCTCTTTTTTTCTTTATTAATCTTGCTAGTGGTCTATCAATTTTGCTGATCCTTTCAAAAAACCAGCTCCTGGATTCATTGATTTTTTGAAGGGTTTTTTGTGTCTCTATTTCCTTCAGTTCTGCTCTGATTTTAGTTATTTCTTGCCTTCTGCTAGCTTTTGAATGTGTTTGCTCTTGCTTTTCTAGTTCTTTTAATTGTGATGTTAGGGTGTAAATTTTGGATCTTTCCTGCTTTCTCTTATGGGCATTTAGTGCTATAAATTTCCCTCTACACACTGCTTTGAATGCATCCCAGAGATTCTGGTATGTTGTGTCTTGGTTCTCGTTGGTTTCAAAGAACATCTTTATTTCTGCCTTCATTTCGTTATGTACCCAGTAGTCATTCAGGAGTAGGTTGTTCAGTTTCCACGTAGTTGAGCGGTTTTGAGTGAGATTCTTAATCCTGAGTTCTAGCTTGATTGCACTGTGATCTGAGAGATAGTTTGTTATAATTTCTGTTCTTTTACATTTATTGAGGAGAGCTTTACTTCCAAGTATATGGTCAATTTTGGAATACGTGTGGTGTGGTGCTGAAAAAAATGTATATTCTGTTGATTTGGGGTGGAGAGTTCTGTAGATGTCTATTAGGTCTGCTTGGTGCAGAGCTGAGTTCAATTCCTGGGTATCCTTGTTGACTTTCTGTCTCGTTGATCTGTCTAATGTTGACAGTGGGGTGTTAAAGTCTCCCATTATTAATGTGTGGGAGTCTAAGTCTCTTTGTAGGTCACTCAGGACTTGCTTTATGAATCTGGTTGCTCCTGTATTGGGTGCATACATATTTAGGATAGTTAGCTCTTCTTGTTGAATTAATCCCTTTACCATTATGTAATGGCCTTCTTTGTCTCTTTTGATCTTTGTTGGTTTAAAATCTGTTTTATCAGAGACTAGGATTCCAACCCCTGCCTTTTTTTGTTTTCCATTTGCTTGGTAGATCTTCCTCCATCCTTTTATTCTGAGCCTATGTGTGTCTCTGCACGTGAGATGGGTTTCCTGAATACAGCACACTGATGGGTCTTGAGTCTTTATCCAATTTGCCAGTCTGTGTCTTTTAATTGGAGCATTTAGTCCATTTACATTTAAAGTTAATATTGTTATGTGTGAATCCGATCCTGTCATTATGATGTTAGCTGGTTATTTTGCTCGTTAGTTGATGCAGTCTCTTCCTAGTCTCGATGGTCTTTACATTTCGGTATGATTTTGCAGTGGCTGGTACCGGTTGTGCCTTTCCATGTTTAGCGCTTCTTTCAGGAGCTCTTTTAGGGCAGGCCTGGTGGTGACAAAATCTCTCAGCATTTGCTTGTCTGTAAAGTATTTTATTTCTCCTTCACTTATGAAGCTTAGTTTGGCAGGATATGAAATTCTGTGTATCTTTTTACAAATTATTGTAGCTATAGTTATTGATTATAGTTATGTGTCTTAACTTTTATACTAGAGATATAATTGATGTCCACACCATCATTACAATATTAGAGTAATTTGAATACAACTTTGTACTTACTTTTACCATGAGTTTTTACTTTCATATGCTTTTATGCTACTAATTAGGATCCTTTTATTTCAGCTTGAAGAACTCCCTTTATCATTTTATGTAAGACAGGTCTAGTAGTTATGAACTCCCTTAATTTTTGTTTGTTTGGGAAAGTTATCTCCTTCATTTCTAAAGGACAATTTTGCCAGGCAGAATATTCTTCATTGGCAGGTTTTTGTTCTTTCACTACTTTGAATATATTATCCGCTCTCTCCTAGCCTGCAAAGTTTATTCTGATAAATACACTGATAGCTTTTGGGGGGTTCCCTTCCATGTGAGTATATATATTTTTTTCTTTACTGATTTCAAAGTTCTCTTTTCTTTATTTTTTGACTATTTGCTTATAGTATGTCTTCTTGTGGTTTTCTTTGGGTTGAATCTAATCAAAGACCATTGGCTTTTCTATGCTTGGATATTTATATCTTTCCCCAGATTTGATAAGTTTTCTGCCATTTTAACTTTAGGTTTCTGTTCCCTTTCCCTTTCTTCTTATTCATTAAGGTTTTTAATGCTAAAGTTAACTATCTTGATGCTGTCTCAAATTCCATAGGCTTATGTATTTATTCATTTGTTTTCCATAAGTTATAGGGGTACAGGTGGCATTTGGTTACCATGAGTAAGTTCTTTAGTGGTGATTTGTGAGATTTTGGTGCATCCATCGAGCACTACACGCTGCACCATATTTGTAGCCTTTTATCCCTTGCTTCTCTCCCACTCTTCGCCACAAGTCCCCAAAGTCGATTGTATCATTCTTTTTTTTTCCATCTTAATGCAAATGTTTAATTTCTGTTATATTTACTTTTGGTTTACATTTTCATATATATTTATAGTTTAAATAGGTGCAATCACCTTACACTGTACTTTTTTTAGTTAACATCATATGGTAAACATTTGAAGCATTCTTGCATGTTTCTCCCTAGTCTTTATAATTACTATTTTCCTAGAGTCATGACGGTGCATCAAGTTGACAGATCATACTTAATCAACCCCTTCTTACTGGGTGTTTATATTACTACCACTGCTTAGGCAGTGAAGCCTGTAAAAGAGGTGCTTTTTATCCATCTTCATAAATGTGGCTATGGAGTGTAGCAGCTCGAGAGCCTGCAAGGGACGTTGTGGATTCTGGTTCCCACATTAAGGAGATGCAAGCTGGCCTTCATTATAAGGGTTGCATGACTTGAGGTTGGGTACTACAACCCTCGACTCTTCCTCTCTGTTCCCTCTTTTAGGTCCCTCTCCATGAAAAAACTACAAAGCAAATCAAATCCACTGTGCATAGGATATAAAACCTATGTTTTCCAAAAGAAATCTAATGTGTTTGAATGAAAAATTCTCTAGAGTATCAATTTGATTTAACAAAATGTATTAAGGGGCTGCTATATGGTAAAATTGCCGTGGTTAATCTCAAAAGCTCCGACTCAGAGAGACCTGGGGTTATATTTCTGCTCTGTTCTATAATGATTGAATAGCCACAGCAAGTTATTTCATCTTTCTCAGACACAGTTTCCTCAGTTGAAAAAATGAGAAGCCCATGATTTAATATATGTAAAATATTTAGCATGTCTATGGCACACAGTTGGTGTAGAATAAAGCATAGCTATTATTATTGTTGTTGTTTTTATTATGTGTCTTCCAGGCTAAGCACCTTAGGCAAGTTATATTACTCACAGAAGCCTCTACTTCCATATCTATAAAACAGAACTCATATTAGTATCTACCTTTTTTTTTATACTTTAAGTTTTAGGGTACATGTGCACAACGTGCAGGTTTGTTACATATGTATACATGTGCCATGTTGGTGTGCTGCACCCATTAACTCTTCATTTAACATTAGATATATCTCCTAATGCTATCCCTCCCCTCTCCCTCCCCCCACAACAGGCCCCAGTGTGTGATATTCCCCTGACTGTCTCCAAGTGTTCTCATTGTTCAATTCCCACCTATGAGTGAGAACATGCGGTGTTTGGTTTTTTGTCCTTGCGCTAGTTTGCTGAGAATGATGGTTTCCAGCTTCATCCATGTCCCTACAAAGGACATGAACTCATCGTTTTTTATGGCTGCATAGTATTCCATGGTGTATATGTGTCACATTTTCTTAATTCAGTCTATCCTTGTTGGACATTTGGGTTGGTTCCAAGTCTTTGCTATTGTGAATAGTGCTCCAATAAACATACGTGTGCATGTGTCTTTATAGCAGCATGTTTTATAATCCTTTGGGTATATACCCAGTAATGGGATGGCTTCTTATGCCTTTATGTGCTCATAGCTTAGCTCCCACATATCATTGAGAACATACAATGTTTGGTTTTCCATTCCTGAGTTACTTCACTTAGAATAATAGTCTCCAATCTCATCCAAGTCTCTGCAAATGCTGTTCATGCATTCCTTTTTATGGTTTGGTAGTATTCCATTGTATATATATACTATGTATATATATATATATATACTACAGTTTCTTTCTTTCTTTTATTTTTCAGAGGGTGTTCCACTCTTGTCACCCAGGCTGGAGTGCAATGGTGCGATATCAGCTCACTGCAACCTCCGCCTCCCAGGTTTAAGTGACTCTCTGGCCTCAGCCTCCTGAGTAGCTGGGATTACAGGCACCACATCTGGCTAATTTTTGCATTTTTAGTAAAGATTCACCATGTTGGCCAGGCTTGTTTCGAACTCCTGACCTCAGGTGATCCTCCCTTCTCAGCCTCCCAAAGTGCTGGGATTATACTACAGTTACTTCATCCACTTGTTGATTGGTGAGCATTTGTGTTGGTTTCGCAATTTTGCAATTGTGAATTGTGCTGCAATAAATGTGTGTATGCAAGTATCTTTTTTGAATAATGACTCCTTTTCCTCTTGTTAGATACCCAGTAGTGGGATTGTTAAATCAAATGGTAATTCTACTTTTAGTTCTTTAAGGAATCTCCACACGGTTTTCCATAGTGGCTGTACTAGTTTACATTCACACCAGCAGTGTAGAAGTGTTCCCTCATCACCACATCCACATTAACACCTACTGTTTCTTTATTTTTGATTATTGCCATTCTCGTAGGAGTAAGGTGGTGTCGCATTGTGGTTTTGGTTTGCATTTCCCTAATTATTATTGATGTTGAGCATGTTTTCATCTGTTGGCCATTTGTATATCTATTTTTGAGAATTGTCTACTTACTTCCTTAGCCCGCTTTTTCATGGGATTGTTTGTTTTTTCCTTACTGATTTTTTGATTTTGTTGTAGATTCTAGATATTAGTCGTTTCTCAGATGTATAGATTGTGAAGATTTTCTCCCACTCTGTGGGTTGTCTGTTTACTCTGCTTACTATTCCTTTTACCAGGAAAAAGCTCTTTAGTTTAATTAGTTCTCAGCTATTTATCTTTGTTTTTATTGCATTCATTTTTGGGTTCTTGGCCATGAAATCCTTGCCAAAGCCAATGTCCAGGAGGGTTTTTCCAATGTTATCTTCTAGAATTTTTATAGTTTCAGGTCTTAGATTTAAATCCTTAATCCATCTTGGGTTGATTTTTGTATAAGGTGGTCAATGTGCCTATTTTTATGCCAGTACCATGCTGTTTTGGTGACTATGGCCTTACAGTATAGTTTGAAATCAAGTAATGTGATGTCTCCAGATTTGTTCTTTTTGCTTAGTCTTGCTTTGGTTATGCGGGCTCTTTTTTGGTTCCATACGAATTTTAGAATTGTTTTTCCTAATTCTGTGAAGAATGATGGTGGTATTTTATTGGAAATTGCATTGATTTGTAGATTGCTTTTGGCAGTATGGTCATTTTCACAATATGATTCTTCCTATCCATGAGTGTGAGATGTGTTTTCATTTGTTTGTGTTGTCTATAATTTCCTTCAGCAGTGATTTGTAGTTTTCCTTGTAGAGGTCTTTCACCTCCTTGGTTAGGTATATTCCTAAGTAAAGTTTCAGGTATTAGGCTTAATTCTTTAATCCATCTTGAGTTGCATTTTGTATAAGGTGAGAGATGAGGATCCACTTTCATTCTCGTACATGTGGCTAGCCAGTTATCCCAACACCACTTGTTGAAAAGAGTGTCCTTTCCCCACTTTATGTTTTTGTTTGCTTTGTTGAAAATTAGTTGGCTGTAAGTATTTGGGTTTATTTCTGGGTTCTCTATTCTGTTCCATTGGTCTATGTGCCTATTTTTATACCAGTACCATGCTGTTTTTTTGACTATGGCTTTATAGTATACTTTAAAATCAGGTATGCCTCCAGATTTGTTCTTTTTGCTTAGTCTTGCTTTGGTTATGCAGACACTGTTTTGGATCCATATGAATTTTAGAATTTTGTTTTTCTAATTCTGTGAAGAATAAGGGTGGTATTTTGATGGGGATTGCATTGAATTTGTAGATTTTTTTGGCAGAATGGTCATTTTCACAATATTGATTCTTTTGGTTTCCATTTGCATGAAATGCCTTTTTCCACCCCTTTACTTTAAGTTTATGTGAGTTATGTAAGTTTATGTGAGTCCTTATGTGTTAGCTTAGTCTCCTGAAGGCAGCAGATAGTTGATCAGTGAGTTCTTATCCATTCTGTGGTTCTGTTCAATGTTAGTATTGAAATGTGAGGTATCATTGCATTAATTGTGCTCTTTGTTGCCTGTGTGCTTTGTTTTTTGTTTTTGCTTTTTAACTTGTATTTTTGTTTTATAGGTTCTGTGTCATTTATGCTTTAAAGAGGTTCTATTTTGATGTGTTTCCAGGATTTGTTTCAAGATTTAGATCTCCTTTTAGCAGTTCTTTTAGTGGTGGTTTGGTAATAGTGAATTCTCTCACCATTTGTTTGAACAAGACTGTATCTTTCCTTCATATATGATGCTTAGTTTCACTGGATACAAAATTCTTGGCTGATAATTGTGTTTGAGGAGGCTGAAGATAGGGCCCCAATCCCTTCTAGCTTGTAGGGTTTCTGCTGAGAAATCTGCTGTTAATCTAATGGATTTTCCTTTATAGGTTACCTGGTGTTTCTGTCTCACAGCTCTTCTGATTCTTTCCTTCATCTTAACTTTGGATACTCTGATGACAACATGCCTAGGTGATGATCTTTTTGAGATGAATTTCCCAGGTGTTCTCTGCGTTTGTTGTATTTGGATGTCTAGGTCTCTAGCAAGGCCAGGGAAGTTTTCCTCAATTATTCCCCCAAATATGTTTTCCAAGCTTTTAGAATTATCTTCTTCCTAAAGAACACCAATTATTCTTATATTTGGTCATTTAACATAATCTCAGACTTCTTGGATGCTTTATTTATATTTCCTCACTCTTTTTTATTTTTATTTTTTTTTTGTCTTTGTTGGATTGGGTTAATTCAAAGACCTTGTCTTTGAGCTCTGGATCTTTCTTCTACTTGTTCTATTCTATTGCTGAGGCTTTCCAGAGCATTTCACATTTCTAAAAATGTATCCAACGTTTCCTGAATTTTTTATTGTTTTTTCTTTAAGCTATCTATTTCCTTGTGTATTTCTCCCTTCACTTCTTGTATCATTTTTTGGATTTCCTTGCATTGGGCTTCCCCTTTCTCTGGTGCCTCCTTGATTACCTTAATAACTAACCTCCTGAACTTTTTTTCAGGTAATCAAGGATTTCTTCTTCATTTGAATCTATTATTGGTGAATTAGTGTGATTTTTTGGGGGGGTTTTGTTTGGATTTTTGGAGCATATTATCAAGGCTGGTTTCCTGATTCCTTCTCATTTGGGTAGTCTCTTTCAGAGGGAAGTCTAGGGCTCAAGGCTGTTGTTCAGATTTTTTTGTCCCATGGGTTGTTCCCTTGATGTAGTATTCTCCCCCTTTTCCTATGGTTGTGGCTTCCTGTGAGCTGAGCTGCTGTGATTGTTTTCTCTTTTCTAGGTCTAGCCAACCAGTTAGTCTACCTGGCCCTGGGCTGCTACTGGGGGTTGTCTGCA